>NW_026889779.1:30495000-30752500 GCF_033153115.1 Saccostrea echinata | reverse complement strand
GGGGCTAGGAGAATTCGGAGCACCTGTTAAAAAAGCACAATTTTCTTGGCTAGAGGTCTTATTTATAGTTGTTACATCAAGTCATACACTGTACTTAATATCTTATTGAACATGCTTATTTATATTCCTTTGCGTTCATGACTCATTAATTAAAATATCAATTAACAAGATTTTCCAGTAGAAACATCTAGTTTAAGGACTAAGGATAGATAACCTTCAAATATTATAAAACATTCTACTGGATTTTGCAAAGGTGTAAATTGACATTTTACGGGAGAATTTCTTTAAATTTTCATTGGAAGAAAACTGAGTTACAAATAAAATTGGAAAACATAGAGTTTAATAGGTCACAATAAAATTCCCCAAGTGAAATTTCAGAGAGAATCTGGAAAACCAATGGTTTTATATGTTATACAATCTGTTCTTCCTTTGCAATCCATTGCAATTAATGGAAAATAGCTGGTTTATCAAAGTATTTCTTATTGAAATTTCCTTTCATGCACCATCAATTATTGTCATTGTTATACAAAGAGAAACTAAAAGAGTAAAAGTCAAACGTCTCCAAACTAACGTTGTGACTGAGCCATGTGAATTCACTACATAAAACTTTTAGATGAATAGAAATTATTTCAGACGTTTAAGAATTTATAGAGTTTTAATTTAAGGGATTGGTTGTTTGCTTCATTTAAGAATGAACGGTAAACATATTTTTTACATAAAAAAATGAAGACTTTTGAGAGATGAAATGTCAAGCCATTGAGAATAACCTGTGCTTGTAAAAACAAAGTGGTGTTTAATGCATAAGAATTTTACAAGTTCACATTTACATGAATTTAATACTGTATACATATACAATGTAGGGTTATTTTCAACCCATGTTATTTTGCCCTATCACACTTGCAAGGATTTTGCCCCTCGAAACAGATAGTTACAAGAGAGGTTACTCTATCTGTTAAATTCACCCATTTTTGCAGTTTTGCATTACCAAAAATCAAAACTGCATCACTAAGTTTTTTTTCTTATTAATACCAAAAATATTCAAGTATCACCTACAAATTTTTTATTAGTTAATTTCCAAATTAACGTATAGTATTTCCCAAAAATCTGTCCTCAGTATCTCTTCAATATTTCAGGTTTTATTGTTTCCCCTTGCTCTATGTGGTAAAGTGGTTGTGGACTTTGAGAAGGATAAATTGATGAATTTAAGTAATAATCAACACTTTTTTATAGATACACATCTAAATTTTTTTTTAAAAATGGATTTAAAAGCTTATAATCATCAACATGAAAATTCAGTTACTGTAGCCTTAAGAGAAAATATAATATTGTCATAACACAGCTTCATAAACAAAGTCACTGCATTTCTGATGCAGTAGCCACACTGAACTCTGCAATCCTAAGCTTCACTGTTAAGTTTTCATATCCTGATATTATTTTGTTGTCTGTATCTTGATAATGTTCAAACATAGGTAAGGCCAAATAAAAAAATATGTGTGGTTCCAGTTACCCGACCGTCCCTATTTTATACCCCCGACCCTAAAATTTTTTTGGGCAATTTTCATATTTTTTCCGGAATTTTCCCCAATTTCCATCAATGGCTCCGGTTTGAAGTTTTAGTTTCGGCAATGACGACCTCCTTGCACAACATAGTGCAAGTGTTTAATAGTGTTAAATCCAAAGAAAGCTAGCATGTAGGTGTCCCCTACCAATATTGACTAGTATATTATCACACCACATCTAAATGTCATTTGCAAAGCAGTGATAGGTATTATTTAGAAAAATTAAGAAAATCATTTTGTTTAAAAAAAAAAAAAAAAAAAAAAAAAAAAAAAAACCTACCTACCTACCCTAATTTTTTTGGAGGTGTAACCGGAACCACACATATTTTTTTGTTTGGCCTAATCAGAGATTACAGAGCTCACCTCAATGAATGTTGTCTTAAAATAAGGCAAGGTCCCAAACTAAACTAATAATCTTGGAGTGTGCATCCCTAGATGCAACATTTATGCAATTTTGGTCTGATAGGGCTTGCAGTTACTTGGGAATAGACTTATCTGAAAACTTAAAACTAGTCACTCATCCAGAAAATGCAAGTCAAATCCAGCATCCGAAGCAAGTTTGAGATTGTTCGTCCCTTGATGCAAGTTTGGTTCAGATAGGCCTTGTAGTTACTTGGAAATGAGATCTGCTCCAAAAACTTTAACCTGGTTACTCATCCAGAAAATGTAGGTCAGATCCAGCATCCGAAGCAGTCCAGTAGTGTGCATCCTTAGATGCATCATCCATGCAAGTTTGGTTCAGATAGGGTTATAGTTACTTGGAAATGAAATCTGCTCCAAAAACTTTAACCTGGTTACTCATCCGGAAAATGTAGGTCAGATGCAGCATCTGAAGCAAGTCCAGTAGTGTGCATCCTTAGATGTATCATCCATGCAAGTTTAGTCAACATAGGGCTTATAGTTACTTAGAAATGACATCTGCTCCAAAAACTTTAACCTGGTCAATCATCCAGAAAATATAGGTCAGATTCAGCATCTGAAGCAAGTACAGTAGTGTGCATTCTTAGATGTATCATCCATGCAAGTTTGGTCAATATAGGGCTTATAGTTACATGTACTTGGAAATGAGATCTGCTCCAAAACCTTTAACCAGGTCACTCAACCGGAAAATTTAGGTCAGATCCAGCATTCGAAGCAAGTTCAGTAGAGTGCATCCTTAGATGTATCATCATGCAAGTTTGGTCAATATAGGGCTTATAGTTACTTGAAAATGAGACCTGCTCCAAAAACTTTAACCTGCTCCAAAAACTTTAACCTGCTCCAAAAACATTAACCTGGTCATTCTTTAGCTGAAATTGCAGCATCTGAAACCTTGACTGGTACGATGAAACACACTAGAAGCATCCTCCATGCATCTCTGACTAATATAGGCCATAGAAGTACTTGAAAAGAAAACTGCTCCAAAAACCTTAACCTGGGATGCCGACACCGATGCCGAGGGTATTATATAAGCTCCCCAAACTTTGTTGAGGTGAGCTAAAAACAGGAAGATATTTGGATGAATTATATACAAATTGGCATTGAATTTTGAGTGTAATGTTTCATTTTGAATTTTTGGTACTGATATTTTATATTTTTTGGAAATGAAAGAAAATAATTTTTGGACATGATAAACTGACCAGTTTTCAAAATTTTTGATAATGCAATGTAGCCACCATTTTGAATTTGCACTGTAATAGCAAGGGCATAAATAAAGAAAGAGGCAAAATTTCCCATATACTTAACAGTTTTCTTGTATATCTTTTTTAAAATTCTTTTTTTTAAAAAACAAAGTCTATAACAAATGAAATAGGTTCTCTTTGTATGTATATCACAACTTTAGATGAATAAATTGCAAATTTCCAACCCCACAAATATTTATAAATCTGCTAAAATGTCTCCAAAAAGTACATGCACAGAGCAAGAACACATGATTCACCTGTAAACAAGAGTTTATGTTCACCTGTAAAAAAAGAACACATGATACACCTGTCAACAAGAGCTTGTGATACACCTGTAAACAAAGAACACAGGATACACCTGTAAACAAAGAACACATGACAAACATGTAAACAAGAGCTTATGATACACCTGTAAACAAAGAACACATGAAATACCTGTAAACAAGAGCTTATGATACACCTGTAAACAAAGAACACATGATACACCTGTGATCAAGAGCTTATGATACACCTGTAAACAAAGAACACATGATACACCTGTGAACAAGAGCTAATGATATACCTGTAAACAAAGAACACATGATACACCTGTAAACAAAGAACACATGATACACGTGTAAACAAAGAACACATGATACACCTGTGAACAAGAGTTTATGATATACCTGTAAACAAAGAACACATGATACACCTGTAAACAAAGAACACATGATATACCTGTCAACAAATCAGGTCATCATAAATGCACTTTTACTAACAATTGTGCATTATATAATTCCAATAAGAGCTGACTTCATACAACTATAAAATAGTTTGTTTCAAAATTTCAAAATACATTGGACAACCAACCCCACTCACCACAAAATACAGCAGACATAAAAAAATATCTATCAAATAAAAAATACAAAACCATGGTAACACCTGAAGAAAGACTTGCATATATAGAGGATATTCAATGTTTTGTAGATGAATATGGAATTTATTTCACGAGTGGGACAGGATTTTTTTTTATATTTTCACGAGTGCGAAGCACGAGTGAAAATATCAAACATCCTGTCTCATGAGTGAAATAAATTCCATATTCATCTACAAAACATTGAATTTTCTGTTTATTGCATTTTCTTAGATTTTCCTTTTGCCTCTGTCTTTTTGTAACACAGCGTCATAGGCTGTGATGTCAGTTTAGTGGTTGAGACGGCATAGTTAAGTGATTGGGAGATTGAAAAACGTTGTAAACATGGACTTTTTAACGACATATTTGGAAAAACTTTGGCAGTATGACTATTTGTCTCTGTCAGGATGGCTCATTAACTCTATCTTATAACAGGCCGGGGATTTTTTAAAAAAACACTCTTCGTGAAGGGAAGGAAAATCGTAAGTTTTGCCAACTTCTGATATTCTCACACTGTGAGAATACCATTTTGATATCCTTTCACACTGTGTCAGAATATCACTTTTTTCAGTAAATAAATTACAGTATTTCACTGTTGAAAATGTAATAAAAAATTGATCAGTGTGGAAATGTAATTTTCCCATTAATGTCCTTTTGATGTCCCTGAAGATTACAACATCATGTTTTTGTCCTGGTTCTCCTTCCGTGTGTCCAAGAAAACTTTAATATGAACCATCGTTCACATCATAACTAAGCAAATTTTTGGGACCATTTGTGTTTAACAAACACATCTTTCTTCTTCCAAATTTTGTATCAATGTACTATATCTTTTTATTTATCATTATGAAAGGCATAAAATGCACCCACACACAAACTTACAACTCTGTTACTGTTAGGTATATTTACTTACCTGGTGTGTTGAGGACCCTGGGGGAGGGGACTCGGGGATTGTTGACCATTCCTTGAGGGGAAGGAGACATCATCATGCTGCTGATGGAGGGGGGCTTCGGGGAGGGGACTGCCTGTTGCCTGTATAAAAACACAGACATTTCATACTACAAATTATAGTCAGCTTTTTTTAATAAGGAAGATCATTGTTACTTCCTTACCTATATTTCCTTTAAAAATACATAAGAGAGAAGCACATAGTACTTAAACTATCAATTCTGATGTGTTATTTTTAAAACAGCTGTAGAAGTGATAACTTCAAAACAAGCAACATATTGCTAGTTATGTAGTAACTGAAAAGGGAAGATATGGAACCAACATTTGGGTCCCTGAAAAATCTCTTTTTAAAAGAACAATAGAATAGAGTTGATTACAAGTTCATCCTATTGTTGTTTTTATTCTAAATCCCAATGTACTTCCTGACTTGCCTTTACAGAATAACTAATTGAATTTTTATAATATAATTTAATAAGGGATGATAATTTTAAATGTCTAACATTCCCACACATATATATTTTTCCAAACTCTTCAACATAAAAAATATACTCAGCAGGGTTGTCCCTAAGAATTGAAATAGCAGGGTAAATCTAAAAAGTAGACGGGGGTCTCTGGGGTCCCTTGCCTAACAGGGGGTTGAGTAGGAATACCAGAATAACCGGGGGATTACATCATTATAGGCGGGGAAATTCTCTGGCCCCCGCGTTTTAGGGACAACCCTGACTCAGTATAATCAGAAATGTAAACTGTTCTGCACACGCAATATTTCTTATCAATGTGATAACTGTTGTTTGCAATGACATCACTCAAAAGACCACAAGGAAAGTGGTATGAATTCTAATACATGTACCAACAGTAGGTAACATGGAGGGGATATATGATTCCATATACCTTCAGGAGTTCACATGGAAGAGGCATACAGATTTCATATATCATATTAGTAAATCAAACTAAGGGGATATGGGGTTTCCATATCTGAATGTCACATGGAGGGTTTAAAGATTCCTATACATGTATTTTCAGTTGACAGGATAATACATATCTACATAGGATTCTGAAGGGGAAGGAATCAACACGTACACCAGCTAGACATTTCTCAGATTACTTACGAAGTCATGTTGGGTCCAGGTTGCATCTGTAACGAAAAATATAAACACAGCTATAATCTTTATACAGTATATTTACATATATATATATATATATATATATATATATATATATATATATATATATATATATATATATATATATATATATATATATATTTATATATATAAATCTGTAAAATATGTATAAAATATAAAATATGTATAAATCTGTATATCTGTAAAGATACTTATCTTTGCAGCAATCATATTTTAGTGCCTTTTACACTACTTTATGCCCACTAATTTAAGTAAATGCTTATATATTTTATAACAAATGCATACAGAAACTTTAGTTTTTTCAGATGCACCAATTCCTGATTATGCTAACAGTTGAGGAGGAAGTTTAAGTTAAATTTTGAGTGTTTTATACAGTGCATCCTGTATGTTTACAGTATATCTGTATGATAACTGACTTTTTTCCCTACAAGCATACAAAAATAGAATTCAACCTCATAAAAAAAGTAAATTAACACATTAACTTGTATGCCCTTAGTTCTATAGGCAATATTAGGTCAGGAATTTATATGTATTATTCTACACAGCTTAGAGAATAAAAAAAAAATCAGAACTTATTAATTCTGAGTGACATGTTTCCTCACCTGTTGTCCAAATGGTAACTGTGAGGCTTGACTGATTCCCCCAATGCCTGAAGTCTGGGGTCTTTGTTGCTGTATGCCATGCTGCATTCCCATGGAACTCATTGGCATCCCTGGTTGTTGCATGCCTGTTTGCTGCATTCCAGGTTGCTGTATTCCTCCTTGTATTCCCTGTTGCAGCCCAGCTTGTTGCATATTGCCACCTGTCATTGTTTGTTGATAAGACATGCCTACCTGCTAAAATAATTTTCCAAAAATATATATGAAATGTCAGAAATGTGACCAAAATTAAGAATACAACTGCTCCAACTTGTTCTAAGGAAGGTAAATTCAAGCACTACAAATGTTGTTGACATTTAATTTCATAGGCTTGTTTAATTACATTTACTGTAACTTTTACATGACTTTCACATCCAATTAGCTCCATGTGATGACAACTGTTAATTATAACTTTTTTTTTTAGTTTTTCAAAAATTGGAGTAGAGATGAGAAACTAACTGAATTGGCAGGAAGTGGCTGTGCCATTGACTGGACATGCTGAGCAGACGTCACTAGGAATGCATCCTGTCTCTATAAAAATAAGGAGACTGCATCAATTAAATCAACTGTTCATTTTTTTTAAAGAATGCTATGAAGTAAGCCATCATATATCAAAATCATCCATACATCTAACCCCACAGGGTATCACAAGGCCACCACACAACCTCGTCTGACCCCACAGCAGTGATTTTTCTACACCAAATTTAGGTCCGAATATCGGCCCTTTCCCCTGTCAAAAATTACCAAGTTTTTCCCAATTTAATTTGCTTTTTTCCCAAAATAAAACCATGATGAAAAATAAAGACAATCATTGACAAATTCAAAGATTAAAAAAAAAGAAAGTTATAAAATTTAATGTACATGTAGAACTGTGTCTAATTTGTTATTTTATCAGCAATAAATTGAATAAATGGTGTTAAAATTACTTGTATATGTCATTTTATCTGTAAATTAAAGTTAACTACAATCTTATTGATTTTTCCCAAGTTGGCACAAAAGTCGATGATTTTTCCCAATTGTAAAGGACCAGGCCCCTTTTAAAAAATGTAGAAAAATCACTGCCCCACAGGTTACACAATGCCACCACACAACCTCGTCTGACCCTACAGGTTACACAATGCCACCACACAACCTCGTCTAACCCCACAGATTACACAATGCCACCACATAACCTCATCTAACCCCACAGGTTACACAATGCCACCACAAAACCTCGTCTAACCCCACAGATTGCACAATGCCACCACATAACCTCGTCAAACCCCACAGGGTACCATAATGCCACCACATAACCTCGTCTAACCCCACAGGGTATCACAATGCCACCACACAACCTCGTCTAACCCCACAGATTACACAATGCCACCACAAAACCTCGTCTAACCCCACAGGGTATCACAATGCCACCACACAACCTTATCAAATCCCACAGAGATCACAACGCCACCATACAACCTCATCTAACCCCACAGGGCAAATTTCTTTCGTGAACAAACTGGACTTAATGTGATAAATGTTTTAACTGTTGTTTTTCATCTAAGTCTTCGCAACTTTTTTACACACCCTAAAAAAATGCTGACTGATGTATTCCATACTATTCATACTAATTGTTAGGCCATTTTTTAACACTGAATCGTCTACAGTTTTTTCCATTTGCTCGATCATGACAATGAGCACACGGCAGGTGTAACCAGTTGAAGGTGATGCTTACTCCTGATCTCACCTCTGATATTTTAGAGGTCAGTGTTTGCTCTGCTCCTAATCTGTATTGTTTCAATGGACTTTTGATCTTGATTACTGTTTGTTATCTCCATCCATATTTCATTTCACAAACTTGAATATGACATAGAATATAGCATGAATCATCATCATAACCTTGTGGAGATGCAAAATGTTTAAATACAATCATGTTTGATGGTACTGAACTTTTTATGGCAAGAAAAAATATGGTTTGTCTTATGACGGCCATTGAACAATAGGACTGAATATCCTATGCTGATAAAAAACACGAGGTCCAAGGGCCTTGAATTGCTGTTCTGATTAATTGTACAACCTATCACTTCTACTTGAAGCCTCTAAGTATCCTGTATACTAGTATTGAAACCAAGCCTTGAAATTCCAAAAGTAGGTCATTATGACCTACATTTTGATTAAAACACTCTGAGAACTCTCGAGATGAATTAACTGACAAAAATTGATGATTTCAAGTCTTTAATTATTTAAAATTATTTAGATAATGCCTTGAACTTCCAAAAGTAGGTCATGGTGACCTACTTTTCAGTTGACTTAATCTGAGGACCCAAGATACATCAACTGACAAAGTTTGATGATTCTAAGCCATTAAGTACCTGAAATTATTTAAATATAGCCATTAAATTTCAAAAGTAGGTCAGGGTGACCTACTTTTCAGTTGACATTCTTTGAGGACCCATGATGCATCAGCCAACAAAGTTTGTTGATTCTAAGCCAATTACTGAAAATTAAATATAGCCATAATATTTCAAATTAGGTCACAGTGACCTACTTTTCAGTTGACATTCTCTGAGGACCCAATATGCATCAACTGACGAAGTTTGATGTTCATAGGCCTTAAAGTGTTTAAAATATGCCTCTAAATCAATTTGAAAACAAATGCCTTCAAAATTCAAAATGTAGGTCACTGTGTCATCTGAAATAATGACCTGAAATGTTTTGGAAAAGATTAGCCATAAAATTCAAAAAGTAGGTCAAGGTGACCTACATTTCAGTTGACGTGTTCCGAAGACACAAGACGCATCAAATGACAAAGTTTGATGATCATAGGTTATAGCATAACACCTTAAAGTGTCCAAAATATGCCTCTTCATCAATTTGAAAATGAATGCCTGCAAAATTCAAAAAGGAGTTCATATTGACCTACTTTTGAGTCAGTATGATATGAGGTCCTAAGATGCATCAACTGACAAGATTTTATTATCCTAGTCCTTATAGTAAGCAAAATATCAAAGTTTTAACAAAACATAATTTTTGGTCAATTTGAAGTGACCTTGAGACCACGCCCTTTGCCCCAGGGTGATGCCTTGAACAATTTTTAATCTACAACTTATCCTCATCCTTGTGTGTAAGTTTGGTGATAATCTGCCCAGTGGTTCTTGAGAAGAAGATGTTTTAGCAACTAGTACTTTTGTTTTTTTAATTTTCCTAATTATCTCCCCTTTAAAGGGTCACATCCCTTGTTTTAGTATGAGAGCTCTTGGGCCAAAGATACTCTGTGACAAATTTGACAAAAATTGGACAAGGGGTTCTTTAAGATATAGCACATATTCATAAAAAGTTTATGCACACCGCACAAATTGCCATAGTATTAGCTCTTTGAGCCTTTGGCTCAGAAGAGCTAAAAACTTTCACTGTTATAATTCAATGAATTAAGAACAATGTATGTATTTCATTTAAGTGAAGGCAAACATCACTTGGGCACAACCTAAATTCAAACAAATATCAGGTAGAGATGTCAATCTAAATTTGGCTCTGAATTTTTCTGCAGCTGGCAGAATATTTAATCCCAGGTAAGTTATTAGAGTTATTCTCCTTTTCTGCTAAGTTTGCCAGTGCTCCAAGTCAAATTTACTTTTAAGTCACTAAATGGCAACCTTAAAACTCACAATTTCTTGCAGGGCCCTGATTATACATTGTTTGGGAAGGAATAGAAACTTATTTAGATATAATGTATTTAAATTTTCCATACGAGTCCCAAAGGCCACAATTCTCATCTAAATCATTTTCTCCTATAGAGAATGGATCTACACTTCTTGGAAATGGTCTGAATATCAAATTAGATGAAAAGAAGTCTTGTATTCAAAGATTGATCCCCAATAGTATTCCTATGTAAAATTACCCCCCCCCCCCCCATCTAGAGGCCATGATTTCAACAAGCTTGAATCTTTCATATAGTGATATTATTTTTTTTTTCTTATCTGGCTTAGTGGTACTTAAATTTTTTTTCAATGACTCTTAGCCAAATTTATTACCATTTAATCAACACTTCTTTCTTAAATTGGGGCATGACTCTTTATTTGAACAAAATTTAATCTCCTTTCTTCAAGTACACTTTGTACCAAGTTTGGAAGAAATTAGCCAAGTGGCTCTGAGAATGAGGGAAATAACAGACAGACAGATGGATGCCAAATATTGATTCAAAAATTTGCTCAGGTGAGCCCCAAGCAACCTTAGCTGTTTGTGCAAAGTGTACATAATAAATGAAACACAAATATCAATAATTGCTTTCTTATTCTTGGAAAAATGAATTTGCTCTGTACATAAATATTGATTTCCTTTATTTAAAGGATAAAACAGTAGAGAGGATAAATTGTAAGTCTATTTATAGACTTACAGAAGATATGAGGGTTGTCCCAAAATTTTGTAGACTGAATTCCATCTTTAAAAAAAATTAGTGAATCTCTATAAAATTTTCTTGGTGGATAAAGTGTGTTGTTGGTTGATCAATTAAGAAGTTTTAATATGATGACTTGAAAACAATTCAAGCAATCATAATTGTAGTGTTACCATTCCCTGACACCCAGAGCAATCTCTGATGTCAAAACGATACACTTAATGTCACCAATTTGGATTTTTTTGGGAGGTAAAGTGGAGGGCACTTTCTTACCAGAAACAAATTCTTTAATTCATCATAAGAATCATAAAAATAAATGTGAAATATCTTAATTTTTATGATATAATTTAACATTACAATATGCAAACACAGTACTTAACTGTCTTATAATGAAATTAACTTTTTTTTCTTTTATAGCTGAAGACCTGATAGTGGATTGCATATACAAGTAGTCCTAAAATTCTTTATGCACAATAAAAGTCAAGGTCTCAAGTGACTCACTGGTGAATTTTCTTCATTTTGAAGTATTTCAATTTCTGTATCATTTGAATTACATGTACCTGTATTTTGTTAAATTTTCCTAAAATTTGAATTATACATATTTCTAAAGAAATCTTAAAATGTAATATGTCTACTCACGGATTTGCCATTAACAAAGCTATGTACATGTATATCCCATTTTTACATCATATTGTACACAAATATATCAAAAAATATATATTTTTAGCAACAAGTAGGTCTCCTTTATAAATAGTACCACAAAACATTTGTAGCATCTCAAATTAAAAGGTGAATTTAAACACATTTCAGTGATGTTTGCTTTTCCATTCATCTCATTGAGGTCTGATACACTTTTTTAAAAAACATACAAGGTCAGATTTCTTTTACATCATATACATTTAAATTTGTATTTTCTAGAACAAAATATTAAAAAAAAAAGACCTAGAAATATGTCCATAGGACATGAATGCCCCGCCGAGGGTATATTAGTAATGCAACATGAAAATTTCTATTAGTGTATGAAATTTGATGAGAATATCTTGAATAGTTTCTTTAAAATTGAAATCTAAAAAGTTGGATATAGATGATAAATTCTCACCAATTTATATACAAGGGCATAAGCTTACATAAATATATCTTAAATGGTTTCTTTAAACTAAGCAAAATGCAAATTTAAAAAAAGGTCAAGGTTACAGGAAAGTTAAAGGTCAAACATTTTTGATGCAGTTGAATAGTTCTCACAAATACATATCATCATATTATGTTTGATAAAATATTTTGAATGGTTTATTTTAAACTGAGCTAAACACTAATTTAAAATAAATGAAGTTAAGGTCAAAGAAAGGTCAAGGTCAAAAAATGTTGATGCAGTTGAATAGCTCTCATCAGTATGTATCAGCATATGAAGTTTGATAACACTGTCCTGAATGGTTTCTTTAAAACTGAGCTAAACACTAATTTAAGAAAAGTGAGGTCAAAGTCAAAGGAAAGGTCAAGGTCATAAAATGTTGATGCAGATGAATAGCTCTTATCAGTATGTATCAGCATAAGAAGTTTGATTATAATATCATGAATGGTTTCTTTAAAACTGAGCTAAACACTAATTTAAGAAAAGTGAGGTCAAGGTCAAAGGAAAGGTCAAGGTCAAATAATGTTGATGCAGTTGAATAGCTCTTATCAGTATGTATCAGCATAAGAAGTTTGATAACAATATCTTGAATTGTATCTTTAAAACTGAACTAAACACTAATTTAGAAAAGTGAGGTCAAGGTCAAAGGAAAGGTAAAAAAATGTTGAAGCAGTTGCATAGCTCTCATCAATATCTATCAGCATGTGAAGTTTGATGAAAATATCTTGGATAGTTTCTTTGAAACTAAGATTTGAACTAAGCTAAACGCAAAGTGCAACGGAAGGATGGAAGGATGGACATGACAATCACTATATGTCCCTGCCAAATTCATGGTGGGGCATAAAAAAAAATATGATGAGATATAACTTTAGATATCTGTTGTGTACTACCTTTATCCTTATCATCATTATGCAGTGAATCCCACAAGAAATTGAGGATATTCAATGTTTTGTGGTTGAATATGGAATTTATTTCACTAGTGGGACCAAATTTTTTTTATATTTTCACAACTGCTGAGCCTGAGTGAAAACATCATCAATTCCTGTCTCACGAATGAAATAAATTCCATGTTCAACTACAAAACATTGAATTTTCTGTTTATTACATTTTCTTTGATTTTCCTTTGCTTCTGTCTTTTCTTCACACACTGTCATAGGCTCTGATGTCATAGTTGAGCGGTTGAGACATCATAGCTTAGCAATTGTGAGATTGAAAACATTGTAACATGGATTTAGCGATATATTTGGGAAGAAATTGGCAGTTTTACTTTCTATCAAGATGTTTTAGTTACTATTTTTATCTTATGAAAGGCCAGAAGTTATGTTTTACTCACTTTGGTATCCTTTCACACTATGACAGAATATCACTTTTATTCAATAAATAAATCACAGTATTTCAATGTTGAAAATGTAATGAATTCTAGAACTTTATCACATCTATGAAAACAAAAGGCCCACGAGCCTGAATAGTCACCTGAGTGTCATTCTTATACTATGAAGATTCCCTAATGTAAGCCCCCTACATCTCACAAGTTTCTTGAGTTTTGCTGTCAGAAATTTATAGCCAAGTGAAAACTTCTTTTCCACAGTTTTTTTGCCTCATCAAAATATCCTTTTATAAAGCACAAGACTACACACTATGGTCAAACATATGTTTTTCTGTCAAGAAAGAGTTTTAATGTTTCTCTATTTATAAGCATTGGCCCTATTAGAATTCCATGCTTTCATTTTCAAAGAAATGTTTATTTAGAAATATTTTTAAGACAGAAGTCATGTCCTTTGATCCAAAGGAAAAAAAAACAGTAAAGGCAAACAACTCTTGATCCAATCAAATCATGGTGCAAATATACAGTTATTAAATTTCATGACCTGTTAAATTCATTTTTGGACTTGCCAAATTTTGCAAAATTTTATTGTCAGTAATAAATTAATAATAACAAAACAACTGTTTAAATATGTTGTAATACATACAGATTTATTAAATAATAGCAAAGGCCTTCTACACTTTGATATTTTGAACTATACATGCCATGTATATAGTAATTAACATTAGTGCCACTCATTCCATGCTTGTATGTTATTTTGTTGTATCATTTGCATTCATATACCCCAGTTGGGGTCTTTGTCTTAAATAAAAACTTGAAACTTGAAACAAACCTCAGCCCAAGCCATTCTGAAGTTACTTTACAGATATACAAATTCTAATGGTAGCAATAGAAGTCATCATGTGACCCAAAGGATCAATCTTAGTCGATCTCTTTAAAAGAACCCAGAGTGCCAATACTGTATACAGGTAAATTTTCGCCCCCATTTTATTTTTGCCCCTAACCCCTGCTCAATAGATGGGTGAATTTAAAATGGGACAAACTAAAAAAATCACAGTATTTCTTAAACAGACCTGTGATCTGGCGAATTTAAAATGGGTCAAAATTATTTGTGAAAGGGCGAAAATAACATGGGGCCAAAATAACCCTGTATACAGTTTGTATATCACAACTAAAAACACTATCAAGCTACTGTGAAGAAGCCTAAAGTCTGTTCATAGTTCAAAAAGCAAAACAAACTCAAGCTAAAAGAAGCAGTTACCCACACAACATTCAAACCAAATTCTACTATGCCCGGGATTGGAACTAACTTCCACAGGGCATGAATTTCACATTCCCATTCCCTTTCTTAAATTTTCCCATAAAAATTGGACATTTTTTGAAGACAGAGCACAAAACTATGAAGAACATAGAAGTCAAAACATTTTTATCACTTTACCTCCAGTGGGGGACGTTGTTGTTGCATCTGCATGTGTCTTTGCTGTTGTTGCTGTTGCATAAGCAACCGTTGCTGCTGAAGATGTGCTTGTTGTTGCTGATTCATCATCCCTGTAACATGAAAATCAATTTACCAGTGATTTTAACAAAAGATCTGAAGTCTTTTCCTGTCACTTACAGTTTTCCAATTCATGATCAGTCTTCGTAATAGATGTTTATCCCTATAATATCAATAAGTCTCATATTATTTGCCATCCAATGTGTTAAAATACTTTATGTTGTTTTCAGTAACACCTGTCTTATTATCTTACAATGGTTTCCTGAACAGGAAACCCAGCTAATTTGGGTAAAACAATGTTTTAAGTGCAGTGGCAAAAACTAAAATGTCTTATTTACCAAGTACTGAACAACATATCAAACAGAATTCAATACATGTTGTAACTGATATAACCAACAGAACTGGATGTTAACTATGAATTTTTATGCAGAGAATTGTCATTTTCATGCACTTCAGTCTTTCAAGTCAAAAAAAAATAACTCATAACATATTAAAAAGGTTTATGTAAAGATTGGTTTTTTGATAAAGAAAATGAACTTTCAAGAACAATTAAATGTATCAATTTTTAAGAAATTGATCAAATTGATACAGTTTTATAAAAAATATGAAGATCTTCTGAGTAGCTATGATTAGACAATAATATTTTTTTTAGGTATTTGGAGAGTTTTACACTGCAATCTGTCTGGATTAAAGTAATATCAAGTTTGGGTTGGGATGGATGTAGACATATTGTCTTCACAAATACTAGAACAACCTCTTGATGTAATTTGTTTTGCCTCCAACTGAAATGATGCTCTGTCATTGGGTAACAGACATCTTGTGTCTGCCATCAATATTTCTTTGTATGATGAGTAGCAAAATTTGGATGGCAAAATGGTAGATAAAATGATATTGGGTAAGCCAAATTTAAAGAAAAATTCATGCCAGTGCTATTTTCCTTTTTAAAACAGACCAAAAAATTCATTATGACCTCACCAATTTGGCAATATACCGGTATGTGATGTGATTAAATATAGAGTAGTGCCCCTTTTCAATTACATAATCAGTGAACAACAAGATGACAAGTGGAAGATTTGCACAGTTGAGAAAATTGGTAGATTTGTTAACTGATATTGGTCCTCAACAAAACAAAACGCTTATCAGGTTTGTTACTGACTGTCCACAGAAAGGTGTTGGGTTGTTCAAGTCCATGGTAGGCTAGGATAAAGGACTATTTTTGCATTTTATACTATCTTGCTGTAATTGGTACCAGCTCATGTGATTAGACTGATCTGCAAACCTACAACATCAATGAGACTGATCTGCAAGAATTTTTGCCAGCCAAATATCCATCTATCAAAATTTTAATAAGTAAACCAGTCACGTCACACAGATTTGAAACATTCAATATATAGAGACCAATATATGCAACAGAAATTACTGGAGTTGGATACGCATTTAGAGGAATTAACTAGAACTTAATTAGCAAAAAAAATCAAAATAAAAGGCCCATAAGTCTTAACAGTCTGCCCAAAGTTATTCTGATAATTAAAACATTTTCTTATGAGCATCACTAATTCTTATTTTCTTAACTACTCTGACTCTTTGCTATATACAAAAGTTTCCATACAAGTTTTGTAATTTCTGGTGCAGTGGTTCTTGAGAAGGAATGTTTAAATGTCCTTATCATATCTCCTTTGAAAGGGTCTATTATCAAAATAAAATTAAATTTTCATCATAGAAAGATGGTTTGTGGCATGTTTGGTAAAAATCCTGGCCCATGATTCTGTAGAAGAAGCAAAAATTTTGAAAATGACTCAGGTGACCTAGAAAAGAAAATGTAATACAGTAAAGTAAACAAAAAAAAACCAAAAAAAAAAAAAGAAAAAGAAATAAAGAACAAAAATCAAATATAACATAGAAATAAACTCCGATGTGAAGAACAAACCATAACTTAACAGATATCTACTCACAGACAAACTCAGACAAATCAATTTGATTCCACCATAGCTCTTCTGTTTGAGTACACAGATTTTATTAAGAACTTTGAACACTCGCCATAATGTGATAAACATGACCAGGAAAAAACACCTTTTCCTAGTTATTGATGTCCTTTTTTATTACGTATAATCTGATACTTGATGCTGTTCCTGAATACATACCCTGCTGCCCCACTGGGCCAATGCCCTGGACTGTGAGGTTCTGTAAGGCCCCAATGGGGTCCTGCATAGGCTGTGATATTCCAGCAGGTCCGGGCATTCCTTGGGGCATTCCCATCCCTCCTGGACCCTTTGGCTTGTCTTTATTGGCATCTACAATGCATAATTACTTTGGTTTAAAACAAAAGGAAACTGTTAACATTCAATATCATATTGCAATACATGTACCATTATTGTCACTAGCATAATAACCATTTTTGATATTTGATCAGTCATCACTGTGTTATCTTCATATGTATCACAATAATTTTTATGTGAATTTGATTCCTCAGCATTGTGCTATATTGTTCTATGTATCATATTTCCATCTGCCCACTGTATCCACTACCAGCATCAGATACTCAATGGCAACATCTGGTCCTTAAAAAAATGATTTCATAAAAAAGGAAGACTTTCTACTCTGCTTTCAAAATATTGTTATAATGGATCTAACACTTAATGATTCTGGGCTTTGATTTGCTGAGATTAAGGAGACGTCCATTAGTCGTGATGTAATCTGTAGGTGATGGAGCTCTATAATCAATCTCCCTACACAGCAGTCCTGTGTCATACAAGGTGGAGGATTTTGTATGCAAATTAACAGCCTGTTTACAGAAATTGATCAAAACAAAAGAAATGAGTTTTCTGCATTTTGCCTAGAAACATTACGTCATTGAGTTTTCAGACATCTGTCTTCATATTGGCCAACTGTTGTTGAATTTGAGTTGAAATTCTTAAGATAAAATAACAGTATCTTGTAAATGTAAGAAGCTGACTCCCTACAGAGCTAAAATTCAGAACATTGAGCAAAACAAAGAAGCCCAAGAGCCACATGGCTTGCCTGAAGCAGCAGTGTATGGTATAGTGAAATGACAAGATACCTCATATTAAGTTCATTTTTTAGTCAACAAATATTAGTTGAATCAAGAAGCCTTCCACTATATTGTAACATATTCAGAAGGATCTATTAAAGTATGTGAGAACATAATGTAAATTTGTTTATAATTCCATGTCTTTAATTATGTGAAAACAATTTTCTTGGATTACATGATATTGATTCACTGACTTTTGGGGTCTGTGAAGGAAAACGGATACAAGTTACTAGTTCTGCACTTTGTTAATCTATTTTTAAATCAATATAATAGCAGGCTATTTAATCTAAGTATGCATTCCAGGCAAGCTATGCAGGCCTTTTCCAGTTTGTTAACTAAGTGATTTACAGCACCAATCAAATCCTCTGTAATATGCACACTGTCAAGGAGCTGTTAACAGTAATTTGTCATTGTTCATAAAACTTATAAATTTCCTTTATAGATTCCTTGCTGTTTAGAGTGCTAAATTTCTGCATAACTGCAAACATGAATTGAGTATTAATTTCAGAAAATACTTAATCATACATTCATAGATCTTTCCACCCTTTTTTCCAATATGAGCAGAATAATATTCTAGCTTAAATTTGTGAATCAATAATAAGATACAAGACACACTAATTCACTCTCTAGAATAATTCGTATTAAGCCTCAGGATACGACAATGCCTTGGAGAAGCCAATTTTGGGATTGAATTTTCAGAGGAAATTTCCACAACCTAGCTAGAGTGAGACTAAATTAGTGAAAGGGAAATCAGGTGATAAAGTGCTGTAGGTTATAACTCTGTAGCTTTTTAAAAAAATCATTTTTCCTTTGCTATTGTCAATATGGACTTGCCTACAAATATGGAAAGCAAATAACAAACAGAGAGAGGGGAGGGGGGTTTCAATATTACTTCAAGGCCAAAATTCTGGAAACCTATTAGGACTGGGTGAGAAAATGCTTGTTGAACATCTTTTTATGTTTGCTATTTACCACTACCTTTTCATTATCTACACAATTACTCTACACAAGATTGACCAGTGGTGGTGGCTTCATAATTGTTTCAATATATTAGAGAAAATATTTGATTACTGCAGCAGATAAGTACAAGAATATAATCAGGGATTAAGAGACCAGTGTAATGATAGACATTATATGAATAAACCTGTTTATCAGAGGATGATTAGCTTTGCTGATGAATCCTTTAAGTAATAAGACAATCCATCCACAATATCGCCCAAGGGCCACTGGTTCAAGAACCTCACACTGACACTACTGGCACCACACCATTGATACAAAATCAATGTGAGAAGTCTAAACCATATTTAATCCCCTCTAATGAGGAATCACATCTCTAATCAGATGATGTTTGCAAAAGGCAAGTTTTTTCCTCACCCTGTATGTTTTATTGTGTTAATGGGAAAATGCAGTCCTTTTTTTCCCTTGGGATTATTTTGTAAATGTTTATTTCCTGTTCCTAAGTAGTGCTGGTGACAGTCTTGAACTGCAAAAATAAAAAAAAAGATAACAAAATATAAAAGCCGTCTTTCACCATTTAAGGTGGTTTTAGTGTTTCAAACCTAAGTCAATGTAAAATTTGGTATGTGGTAACTGTTCATTGATAAGGGTTCGGTACTTAGAGATGAAAGTTATGGGTCCTTCAGATGTGACCTAAAAACACCAAGGTCATGGAAGGCATTGGCACAGTAATGATCCCCCACTGCTCAATGGCCCTGAGTGCCAAGTGCGAAGTAAAGATCTACATCTACATGCCATGATGCATCTGAGTAAAATAATCTTGCCAGGGATGTAAGCTACAAACAATCAATCTGTTTTCTTTTTAATACAGTAGAACTCAGATATCTTGGAGACTGATATCTTGAATACCATGGATATGTCAAAGTGTTTTGGATTAATCCCAACCACTTATTCTTTGAGAATTTTACTCTCGATATCTCTAATCCTCTGATGTCTCGAAGTTTTTTTTCTTGGTCCCATCGACTTCGAGTTAACAAGGTTTCACTGTATTATGTCTCAGTAATAGATGGAACAATTATCAATACATTTTGTACATAAATTATAATTGTTCCAGATGCAAGAAAAACAATATCTGTTTTCAGACAAAGTATTTATTTTTCACAAAAACCATTTTCTCCCTGTTGTCTCTCGATGAGGAAAAAAATCTACAATAACAATTTAGTAATGACTCTTTTTCACTTGTGGTAGCATTTTGATTTTTTTCAATACACAGTTGATTGCTTCTGATATTAAGTAACAGAAATAGCAAAGATGTCGCTTGGTAAAGACAGCTATGGGTGATGATGATTTTTTTTCTTCCAGGGCGAGTTCCAATACTGCATGGCTGAAGAAATGAAGCCATTGTAGTGGAAATTGAGATGTTAGCACATGAGGAAGCTGATCAGTTCTTCATTAGTTGGAAAGCATTGATTCCTTAACTAAAAAGTCCTCTCAGTTGAAATGCCAAGGCTTAATAATACTAGGCCCAAGATCTTCACACCCAGCCATATTGATCCCAGCTATCCTCAACTTATGTTTCATACAGGAGCAAATTTTTAGAGAGCTCTTTTACAATTGCCCTCTTTTTCTTTCTTCTGAAAAGGCTTAAAAATTCTTCATAAAGGGGAAAATCAGAGAAACATAGGGGAACATGAAGAGTAGTTATGTAACATTTTATAGTACATGTAACTTATCATAATGCTAGTGTATGGGGAGAGCATACTCGGTATAACATACAGTCAACCCTTAATATCTCAAATTTGATGGGATCAGAAAAAAACTTTGAGATACATGAGGATTTGAGATATAGAGGTTAATTAAAATACTTAAAAAGTGCTTTGGACTTTCATTTTACTTCAACATATCCATGGCATTCGAGATATCAGTGTTCAATGCAGTTGCATTACAACTAGAAATATGTCCATAGGACATGAATGCCCCACCAGGGTTCATTTAACAACATGAAAAGAAATGTACCTTGTTTCTTAGTTTAAGAATAGGTTAAATGAGGAATAAGGAGGCAAAAGTCACAGGGAAGGTTAAGGTCAGACGATACGTTCCTCAAATATCTGTTTTGCATATCTTCATATTGTGTGGAAAATATTCAAAATTTTCGTTACATTCTGATTTCTAAACTGGTTTCTAATTGTCTTTAAAAAATTGAAACACTAAAAATTGTGTTATTGGCTAATTAAGTTTTTTCCAAAAGGATTTTATAGGAAACAACATCCTCTGGTATCTTGCACAAATGCCTGGTAATGTACCTCAATTTTTTGCGAGTGAACATGTTAAAGTAGTAATACTTCAGTGACAAAATCTTAGAAAAAATTATATATTATTGAGGAACGTATCGTCTGTCCTTAAGGTCAGAAAATTATGACTCAGTTGAATAGCTCTCACCAATTTGTATTGGTGTATGAAGTTTGATGAAAATATCTTGAATAGTTCCCTTGAAACTGAGTTTTAAACACAATAAATAGTAAAGTCAAAGGTCATAGAAAAGGTCAAGGTAAAAAATTGGGCACAGTTGATAAGTTCTCAACATCTAATGTGTTTAGATAAAAATATCTTGAATGGTTTCTTTGAAATTGAAGGATAGTAAAGTCAAGGTCATAGAGAATGTCAAGGTCCAAAAATGTTGATGCAGTTGAATAGCTCTCACTAGTATATATTAAGCATATAAGGTTTGATAAAAATATCCTGAATAGTTTCCTTGAAACTGAGCTAAATGCAAAGTGTGACAGACAGACAGACAGAAGGATGGAAAGACACACGGATGGAAGACGAACATGACAAACACTATATGCCTCAGCTATATTCATGGCTGGGCATAAAAATCTCTCCAGGGTGTTTTATCAGGAAGCTCAAAGAAGACATTGACTTAGGAAAGGTTAATCAGGAGGTCAGATACAGAAATGCTGATATTGGTACAAATAGAATGTGGCTAAGATTTAGCTGATGTCGGTACATTGTCAAATAATAAGGGCTACGATTTAGAGTGAGCAAAACATTCAGGACAGAAGACTAAACAGGTAATTCCAGGTAGGTTCAAAGAAAGTGATACTAGATATTAACTAGGGATGTCAACGAATATTCAAGTACTCGACTATCGTTCGATCATACCGACTATCGACTAAATTTTTTTACTTGTTAAAAATTTGCTATATGCTAGTGATTTTAAATTCAAGGTAATAAACTTGGATCCGCACAATGCATTTATTAACAGATCAATCTCGTGAGCTAAACTCAGGGTAAGGCATAACTGTTGAAAGGAAATTATTTGCGTGTCAATTTATGTTCGGCAAAATCTACAGTTTCGGCATACTTTAAAAATATCAGGATGGAAAAACAGTGAAATTACAATTTCACAGTTATGTGAAACTGAACTTGCATCCTGCAGTGGAACATCACATTTTTATGTATCATATTGTATGCCCAATCCGTCAAACATATCGAAATCTTGGGTGAAACTGCAGAGCCAGAAAAATTGTTGCTATAACAAACATGATTATCAAAGATTGTCTTCCTCTTACTGTTGTAAATGAAGAGGGCTTTCAAGAATTATTTGATATTATAGAATGATCTAAATTATAAAGTTTCAACCTGCAAATTCCAAGAGATCTCGCATAATGAATCTATTCATTAAGAATAATTACAAATGTAAACAGCTGTTACATGATTGTAAATGCATATAAATTGGGGCAGTTATGGGCGTAATTAAATGGTGTTTCTTTCTGATATTAATATCATGCAGTCATTTCAAGATTGTATTGATTGTTTGCACAAATCTCATAATTAAAATTTATCGCAAACTCTCTCTCTGTTTTTATAAGAGGTACGCTTTAATTGTTTACCAGTCACAGGGCACCGACAAGACACGTTAAAATGGCTTCAACTAATGGGTACATGTACTAGCGTTATGAAAAGAAAGGGCAATTGCAAGCGTTTAATATCCCGCATTTAGATAAAACGTGCAGTAAATATCATATTTGAAATTAAATACATTGGATACATATATTTTTTACTATGTAAATGTTTACGATTCAGAAATTAATTGTATAATGGTGATAGTGTACATTAAATATTGTACAAGTAGTCTGTAAAAGACAAACAGTGAAAATGACATGAAAAATTAATTTAAATTTCAACGAGTACTCGACTATCGTTCGACTAAAGCCTCCAACTATTCAACTAAGCTGTTGAAATAAAATTGACATCCCTAATATTAACCTATTTCCCCTAAATAATGTTTCTTTTTAATCTTAGATAGAACACAAAATTCACCTTTATTTATGTTAAAAAACATTTTTTGGAAACAGTTAATAAAAATCAATCATGTCTTATAAAAGAAAATTGCCCTCTGCTTCTTTCCAATTTTGAGTCTATGGAACAAATAAAAAAACTCCTTTCACCAGGAATATGAAACAATTGAAGTTGAGTAACCTTTCTTATTACAAGGAATAATTGATTGTACTCAGATAAGGATGAAGACACAGCTACTCCAGTAATGAGCTGCTGTTGGCTAAACTGACAACACATATATCAGTTTTCAAAATCACTAATATTGAAAAGTAATTACTAAAGCAGCTGAGACCCAGGTATTGAAATTTCTGTCTGTTTCATGGACAAACAGGTATTGAACAAGAATCACATTTCAAATAAACATCATCTTTAAATGAGTTCAATGTCACTGAATTAAAAGATTTTATTTCCATGAATTTGTTATGAATTTCAATTCAATAGTCATGTAATCTGAAAACAAATGATAGATTTGGCCTACATGTAATCTGAAAACAATTGATAGATTTGACCTAGCTTTTTCAGTCTTGAATTTGAACCAAGATGAATAAAAAAAATGTATAAAATGCACTCAGATACAAGTTAAGAAAATCCTCAGATGAATCAAGAGATTTTTTATTTCTATCAATTCACAAAAAAACCCCAAAATTATTAAAATCTATCAATTTACATTTAGGTATATGTATTGAAGCATATAAGTAAAACAGTGTACTTTTTATGAATTTTAAAAATTTGAGAAAAAAGAGGGATGCAGAACAAAGGGGAAAAAATAAAGACTTTATTTGAAAAGTTTTCATAGTACCATTTCATGAATTTAGAAGAGACTATTTTGAAGAATTAAAAACTACTGTAACATATTTAACTTGACTTAAGACAATATCAATTTGGAAAATGTAGAGAATATAAATCTACATACAGAATACATAGAAGCATTGATACATACAGGTATAGTATCCCATGGGGTTCCAGGCTATATTATTTTGGTACATCCCCCGATTGATGGAGTAGGGGTCTACCCCATTGTACCCTGGTTGTCCAGAATACATGCCCCTCTTTACAGAAAGCTGCACATCATGGACTAGGTTTTCATGCTAACTTCCTCACTAATTTATAATAAGTCACTTTAAGACACCAACACAGTTGTATTACTCTGAACAAGTGTCAGTCCGGAAATCTGGTCCCTTATCTCAGTGTTTTATCATTTCTATCTAAAACAGAGTAGGAAATGAAAAACACTGTCCTCGGAAACATTGTCTAACACACTTCATGCTGTGACCATGTAGTAGAAAGAATTGGAATCAATTGGTCTAGTCCCAGGTAACATATCACTGTGTATGCTGGGCAATTCAATAGCTAATTACACTGCCATCTGATGTGGTGCTACTTCTGTGGCATGAGGACAGCTTACTTGTCCAATACTATGTACCACTGAACTCTGAACATCTCTCCCCCGTGGCTATTCAAATGTGCTTCCTCTGTACATGCATTGATTGCTAGCATAGATTTCCTATATTCATTACATATTTTTAATGCATGGCTTTTCTTGACGGAATGAAAGGGATAAAAATTAATTATCCTTGAATTATCTGACATTACGGTCTTTAAAATATTGACTGCTACATAGTAGCAGTGCTTCAATACGTAAAGATAGCACCATGAGCCAATGACAAATAGTTGTGTTTGTGTGGACTTTCTAGAGAGTACGTCTGTACTTCAGAATCAAATAAGTGGCTAGCAGGCCACAGTAATGTGTTTACTCCAGAACAAACCGTTTAATTTTAAACATCTCTGTCAGAATCAGGAAATAACGGCTTATTATATTGCGTATTAAAACTGTGGCACTTATCCAAGAGACCATAGTATTTGGGAGTACTACAGTATAATCATTACCCATATATTTCTGTAATTAAAATAATAATAATTCAAAACAGCTATGCCTATGGCTTATATTTATACCTTTGATTTTATTTTCAATGTACTACTACACGAGGGTTGGCTCCATATAATTTTATTTTATAATGGAATGACTTTCCTCGAGGAATTTTGATTTTTTTCTACCATCATGAATTCCCATATGCCCAAATGAAACAAATGCATTTGATGCAAATTCTGTCTGCTCAATTTATAACATTCACTGAGTAATCCATAAAATTTCATGCTATTGTACCGTGTACGTAATAGCTATGGGGTTACAGAGAACAATATGTTTCAAAACAGTGCTCCATAATTTTGGTTTGTATATTATATACTTAATAAATGTCATATGTTTCCTCTCATATAACTAAGTTACACAGAAATTCTGTTTAATTTATGAATGTGCACCAGTCCAATAGTTACATTAGAAGAATTGAAACATAATTATGACATGTGTGTGTGTGGTGGTGGAAAGGGGGGGGGGGGGTACTAATGCATAAAAAGTCAGTCATTACTTTTTTTTTTTTTACAAAGTACCCCCCCCCCCCAAAAAAAAATACATATATAGAGTGGAATCAATGTGTTTACAGCACAAGGATAGGTGAATAATTGTCATAAAATTTCTAAAGCTAAATACTCAGGGAATAATTTTCTTTGCAGAAAGAGAATACTGGTTCTATTCCCATTATGAATGAATAATCACATTACAGAGGTGAAATCTTAACCCGAGAGCAGTTAATCCAAAGTAACATCTGTTAGTATTTCTTACAAAAATGGATGGAAATTGTGCCCTTATACACACATATACACACACAAAAAAAATTGCTATGCTTTTCATTTTGTGCAAGGGCACACGACCTTAATGTTCTAAGCTACCATAACTAATTGTATACAAATGACACAAAATCTACTTTTTCAGGCACTTAGTTGAGGAAGCTATATTTTGCCTTCCATGGATATTCTATTCAATATTTTCTGAGTGCTTGTGATAATGTATTTTTTGATATTGATTCTTTCTCAAGCATAAGCTGGAAAACTAATCTGTCGTGATGTTGAAGGGCATGCAACAGGTGTCAACTAAAAGTCTGTTACAAACATAAAACCCCCACGGACATACAAGTAACAAATTAATTTACAGAATATATTAATTAGTAAGCTTTTCTTCTAATTTATGTAATTTCATTGCAAATTAGCACCATCTATCTATTGCCATATTTCAGTCCCCCACCTCTTACCCCACCCCACCAACCTTTTCAAAAAAAAACTTGTAAACTCTAATTTGTAAGAGCATTTTATCATTGATAAATGAGTAAGACAATCCCAATGAAATGTGCCTATAGTATCAACATACTATAAACCAACTTTTATTTGCGAGCCAGAAATATCCATGATTATTGTGACCTCCTTTCCTCGTGAATATTTATCGTCGTGAACCAATCATTCACCTAATTATGTATTTATGTAGAATGTTGCCTCAGTCGTGACCATTAGTAATCAGGAATGGATTCCAAACTGAAAATCGCAAATAAAAGATGTTGCGAATAATAATTGGTTTACAGTATGTTACTGCATTGTGATTATTTTCTTAATAATCCACAAGATGGTATACAGTATATCACATCTTACTCATGAAACCCCTAGTTTGTGTAATTTTAGTCCCATTCTAGCAGGGGCCATATTTGAATAAATATGGAAATGCACAACATTGGGATGCTTGCATATTAATAAGACTTGTCAAGGCCCAATTATTCAGACCATTCTTAAAGATTGAAGAAATTTTTTTTTAATTTTCTAAAAAAAAATTTCCGTAAAATTTCCCACACAAAATTTTGATCCCCTATTGTGGCCCCATCTTATTCCCCAGGGCTGTAATTCAAACTACACTCAAACTCACTTTCATTGAACTCTCTTTATTTGAAAAATCTGTTATTGTGAAATGAATTTGGTTTCCCCCTAAAAAAACTGAGTGACTGGTTTTTGGAGCAGGTTCATTCTTAGGTAATTATAAGTCTAATGTTGACCAAACTTGCATGGATGATACATCTAAGGACACACACTACTGGACTTGTTTCTGATGCTGGATCTGACCTATATTTTCTGGATGAGTGACCAGGTTAAAGTTTTTGGAGCAGATCTCATTTCCAAGTATCTATAAGCCCTATATTGACCAAACTTGCATGGGTGATACATCTAAGGATGCACACTACTGGACTTGCTTCGGATGCTGGATCTGACCTATATTTTCCGGATGTGTGACCAGGTTAAAGGTTTTAGAGCAGATCTCATTTCCAAGTAACTATAAACCCTATATTGACCAAACTTGCATGCATGATACATCTAAGGATGCACACTACTGGACATGCTTGGGTGCTGGATTTGACCTACATTTTCCAGATGAGTGACCAGGTTAAAGGTTTGAGAGCAGATCTCATTTCCAGTAAATGTAAGTCCTATGTTGACCAAACTTGCATGGATGATACATCTAAGGATACACACTACTGGACTTGCTTGGGATGCTGGATCTGACCTACCGTAATTTTTGGGGTATATGTCGATGGGGTATATAGGTCGAAAGGCTCATTTTCCGCCGTAATTTTTTAAAAAATCCTTAGATAGGACGAACTCGGAAGATAGGACGAGGCTTTGTTTATCAATTTTCTAGAGATTCTTACATAGATACTACGCATCAGAACATGTTAACCTCTTTAACTTAACCCGTGATATTAATGTATTGAGAAAATAAACTGATACTTTTATGAGTACAGCTTTTTAATAGTGTTTTATACAAACACAGTTAAAACTTCCTTGAATTGTGATATAACGTATTTTCTCCAACTTGCCTGTTCAATGCCGTCGTACTTTGACGCTGTCGTTAAACACATAAATAAGGTAGTATACAACAGCTATAATTAGGAAAATACCCGAAATCAAACAGCAATCATTTCCATTTTAGAACATCGTGGACACATTCTTTTATTCCGACATTATTTACCGGGGTACAATATTAACTTTGATGACCGTCATTTTTATATTTCTTGTCCAGGGATTTTGCTAAAACACGCAATTGACTATTACATGTAACAGTGAGCAATTGAAATTAATCATACCAACATGCTATAATTTTGCTTGAGATAATGTTGTATAAAAAATAAATTTAATTGAGAGTACATTCGCAATTTAACAGTCATCATGAATTTCACAGTTTTGTTTGTTCGATGATGTATAGCACTAATACCCCCTTAACGGCACGTGGATCATGCCCCGCAGGCGTTTAAACCAACACAGGTGTTAACACCTTTGTGTACACAGTACATATCTCTTTATCTGTCAGACAATTAAAATTCTATTAGAAGTCAATCTTTGTATAATTCAGTGTACCCCTTGGGATATAAAACAAAATAGTTATGACTAGCGGTATATTTGGTAAATAATTTTAGGTATTTACTGGCAACAATTTATTTCACGCATTTTACATTTAAACAAATCACAAGACAATGAAAACATAGGTAATCAGAGATTACAGAGCTCACCTCAACGAATGTTGTCTTTAAGTAAAACAAAGTCCCACACTAAACTAATAATCTAGGAGTGTGCATCCCTAGATGCAAATTTATGCAATTTTGGTCTGATAGGGCTTGCAATTACTTGGGAATAGACTTATCTGAAAACTTAAAACTAGTCACTCATCCAGAAAATGTAAGTCAAATCCAGCATCCGAAGCAAGTTTTGAGATTGTTCGTCCCTTGATGCATCATCCATGCAAGTTTGGTCCATATAGGCCTTATAGTTACTTGGAAATGACATCTGCTCCAAAAACTTTAACCTGGTCACTCATCCGGAAAATATAGGTCAGATCCAGCATCCGAAGCAAGTCCAGTAGTGTGCATCCTTAAATGTATCATCCATGCAAGTTTGGTCAATATAGGGTTTATAGTTACTTGGAAATGAGATCTGCTCCAAAAACTTTAACCTGGTTACTCATCCAGAAAATATAGGTCAGATCAAGCATCCGAGGCAAGTCCAGTAGTGTGCATCCTTAGATGTATCATGCATGCAAGTTTGGTCAATATAGGGTTTATAGATATTTGGAAATGACATCTGCTCCGAAAAATTTAACCTGGTCACTCATCCAGAAAATATAGGTCAGATTCAGCATCTGAAGCAAGTCCAGTAGTGTGCATCCTTAAATGTATCATCCATGCAAGTTTGGTCAATATAGGGCTTATAGTTACTTGGAAATGAGATCTGCTCCAAAAACCTTAACCTTGTCACTCATCCGGAAAATATAGGTCAGATCCAGCATTCGAAGCAAGTTCGGTAGTGTGCATCCTTAGATGTATCATCCATGCAAGTTTGGTCAATATAGGGCTTATAATTACTTGGAAATGAGACCTGCTCTAAAAACTTTAATCTGCTCCAAAAACTTTAACCTGCTCCAAAAACATTAACCTGGTCATTCTTTAGCTGAAATTGCAGCATCTGAAACCTTGACTGGTACAATGAAACACACCAGAAGCATCATCCATGCATCTCTGACTAATATAGGCCATAGAAGTACTTGAAAAGAAAACTGCTCCAAAAACCTTTACCTGGGACGCCGATGCCGAGGGTATTACATAAGCTTCCCCAACTTCGTTGAGGTGAGCTAAAAATATTTAGGTATACTATTTCAATTAATTGTTACATATAAATGTTTAAAAAAAAAATTACAATTGCGATTGTGAAAACTCTTCTGTATTTTAAACTTTGATACGGTTGCGGTTTTATTTTTAGTAAACGATTGCGACTTCCAACTTCACAAGATGGACACAGCATGTTGTAAATATACTTTGAGACATTATCTACTAGATGATTTTATAAGTTTATTTGTACATTGACGGTTATTTAATGGAACTTATTTTGTAAGAAATCAATGGAATAAATATTTAATTCTTTATTGTTTATTTTTTCTCGGTAAAATAATTTGAAAAAATACGAAAATGGCACAGATTTGCTTTAAAATTGACGTAAATTTTACTGATTTTGGGGCATTTTTCGTAAACTTGAGCCTTAGATAGGACAATTCGTTAAATAGGACAATCCCAGCGGTTCTGAGAAAAAAAGGATTGTCCTATCTTCCAAAAATTAAGGTACATTTTCCAGATGAGTGACCACGTTAAAGTTTTTGGAGCAGGTCCATTGCCAAGAAACTATAAGGCCTATCTGTACCAAACTTGCATAGATGATGCATTAAGGGACGGACACTCTCAAACTTGCTTCAGATGCTGGATTTGACTTACATTTTCTGGATGAGTGACTAGTTTAAAGTGTTTAGATAAGTCCATTCCCAAGGAACTGCAAGCCCTATCAGACCAAAATTTCATAAATGTACATCTAGGGATGCACACAACTAGATTATTAGTTTAGTTTGGGACTTTGCCTTACTTAAAGACAACATTCTTTGAGGTGAGCTCTGTAATCTCTGATTACCTATGTTTTGTTATGGGTAACCCGGAATATCTGTCCAAATTAAACATAAAATAAAAGATGCACAAAGCCACTATGTAATAAAGATTTTGTGGAAGTTTCATTAAATTGCATTCAGTAGTGTAAGAGTTGCAGATAACGAATGACTAATGGACAGATGGACATTCCTATCTTTACTGTATGTGTTCTTAAAAAAGCGGGCTTCATATTTTAGCAGATTTGGTAGAGACAATGATGTGTTAATTCACAGTCATTACCAAAACCCTCAGGATATTTTTAAAGGCCCAATTTTTCAAAGCTAAGAAGCAAGTATTTCCCCCAAATTTTTGCTCAATATTCCAACCAATTCAAAAAATTCAAAGCAATATACACGTAACTGCATTGACTGTTAATTTTCTTCATCTAATGCATTTAGCAGTACTACATGCTTTATCTATTTCTAAAAATGACCGTCTTTTCTCATAGTCTGAATTTTCTCCAGTTCTCCGTTCATGCAAAATACATGAAGACATGTCATATTACATTATACACATGTATTTAATCAACTAAAGAATAAATGTCATACAAGTTATTTCAGATACTTCTTTCAAAATATTCAATTAAAAAAAATTGATGTGTCACTCCATTTCAGTGAAGCTAGTCTCCTGCAGTTTTCTCGTCATAAAACAGCACTTTTAAATCAAAAATATACTTCTGATCACATTACTTGAGTATATTCTTATTAGACTGATAAACAATAACAACATTTCAAGAAAGCTGAATATCAGATTATTCATTAGGCCTATTAAACATTTATATGGAACAATTTTTGCTTATATATGTATTTGGAAAAGTACAGAAAATTGAGGGGCCTCTTAATTTCCCTGGAGTGCCTGTAGTTTTTTTCACCAACTGGCAGGTCCTACAGGCCAGTGGAGCAAAATAGTTTTGGTAAAGACTGATCATGATTACTGTGTGTTATAGATATATGAATATATATACTAAACAATCTTTGTCAACCTTATGTCTCTACATACTACATACATGTAATATTTAACAGCAACTTGTACTGGTGCATTTTTATGTTTGTTGATCCAGAAAATTATATGTTCACCTACTTAAAATGACTGCTTTCCAATTTTCAATAAACTACATAAGCTTTTAAAATGAAGGATGTAATGTTCACTTTAGTCTACTCTTACAGTAGATTTACTGCCTGCATAAAGTTTTAGTAATTAGGGCTGCAACAATTAATCACACAACATTTGATTCAATTTTCAATTTAACATACATGTATAATCAAATTATGATTCGGTTCTTGTTTACATTTTTTTTTTTTTGTGATTTAATAAAAAAAAATTATTGCGTTTTTGCTCTGTTTTTTTTTTTTAAATTAGGTGGACTTCACTAGTCAAATCTCTGGAAATTGGATTAAAAACTCAAAGAAAACTGAGATGCCACAATAGGTAGACTTCATTTCACAGAGATTAATTAAAAGTCTTTAAATACCACAGACCTGACAAATCATTCAAAATATAGCACATCTCTATAATGGATTAACATGTTTAAAAAATTACACAAAATGAAAAATAGAACAGGAAAGTTGTATTTTTTTATTGTATTACTAGGGCTTTTGATTAACTATTTAAAAAAATAATCAAATCATGGCGTAAGAATTGAAAATCAAATTATGAGGTAACTCTCTGGTTTATCTGTCCGAATTTTGTCAACCAGAGAGCTACAGTTCTGCAGCTACTATCTATATATAGCTATCAGTAAAATTGCAATGATAATTTCAGATTACTATCTTGACCTCTTCTAGATCATACAGAGCACCAGTTCAGTTTTCACCTGTAACAACATAAACATATGGTGTTGGAATAAGAAATAATAAGGCAATATAAGGGATCTAACTCTTGTTACTTCCTAGTTCTGTTAAATCCTTGTCAGAATCTTGAGTGTTGTGGAACTACTCGGTTTGTGTGTTATATTCATTTCACAACATATAATCCAATTTCTTTGACTTTTTTCCCCTGACAATAAAGTCCTTCTTATAGATGCTTACTCAATCCTCGCTCTATACCACTTTGTACATGGATGTATTTTACAAACGCATGAAGGAGTTTTGTTCTGTGAAGTTAAAAAAAAAGAAGAAGATCATCCTCTTGAGATAAATTTGGTATAAAACAAAGAATTTTTAAATTATATGTATTTATAAAATTGCATTTAATTTTTTTTTTTTATTGATTTTTATTTCTCAGATGAAAACTTTCATGTTTAATCCCAGGTTTATACGTCGAATTCTAAATTTTTCAGACATTGATGGTGGACATCATTTGACATCACCTGGTTTTTTTCCCAGTTCCAATCATATGTAAAAATTCTGTGCTTATTATATATGACTGTTGAAACTAAATTTAACCTTATGTTAATATGCTCATTGTAGAAATTTTGGGGACTTTCTTTGCACTTTCACCAATCCCCTTAACCTAAGAATGTTTTGATACAACTTTGTTTGAATCTGATGTTTGTGTTTCTACAGAAGTTAGAGATTGTAGAAAGTTTGCAGACAACATTCACCTATAGGCCTGACACCTTTTGATCAGAAAACCTCACTTAAGCATTTAGTGATCAAGTAAGATACATTCTAACTCTTTAACAGAATTCAAAATGAAATGATACACTAACGCTGGATGTGATTCTCAACTCAAATGTCACTTACTCATTTCCTTGACATGAAGAATCAGCCTGGCTACCAGTGCTAAGTATTCCTCCTATAATTTGATAATAAAATAAGTACCAATATGAAAATGAGTCTTCATGTAGTTTATCTAATGATATCTGTATAACACTTAAGAAAAAGTCTTTCTTAGAGGACCCAGCAATGTGCTAGGTTTGACCTTTTGACCTTGACCTTAGATGCAAAGTGGTGAATACGTAGTATGACTATGAATGTTGAAAAACACCCCCAAATTTTATGCTGCATAAAAGCATGTTCATGGGAAAATTAACATTTTTGACTACTAAACTATGATAACTCTAAGGCACTCACATTTTAAACAGGGCCCCTACTATCAAAGAAGAAGTTAAATGCATTATTTCCATTTTTGGAAGAGTTATTACATAGACATACAAATACAGATTTCCAATTTGAAGCAGATATAAACAGTCTTCAAATTTCATCATATGATTTCTTTTTTTAATTTAAGGTTGCAATAAAGATTTTGATGAATTTTAAGAATTTAAGAAAAACATTGAAAAATAAATGAACACAGTATATATGCTATACAAATACATACCCTTGTTTTTGCTTTATGAAAGACATGGTTCTCCATTTCTATGCTGGATTTAGTCATTGGGGAAGCAGATGATCTTACAGCCTCCTCACTACAATATTAACATCAAAAGTAACTTAATAAAAAATACAGGGATTAATACACACTTAAATATGTAAAGTACATGGTTTGATTTGGCCCTCTTTCTTCTTCTAACATAAAAATCAGAATGTGGTTAAAATTGCTACAGTTTCTGATTATTTTTTTTAAATGAATTCTCATTCTGGTGAAAATCCAGTGATGATTTTTATAAATCATTACACATAGAGACCACAAAAAAGATGATAGGCTACCAAATTTTTTTTCTTCAAAATCTTGATAAATTTTCATAGAATATTAGGTATTTTTATTTGTTAAAATATCTATGATTTAATCACATATGTAGACAACTTTAAAAAAGAAAAACATTGTTTCTGTTTTTTAAGCCATTCCATAACTTTTGAGATCTTTCCAGATTGGTTTCTATATTATACGTCAATCAACTGTACTACCGATGATGACAGATGAGTCTCTGAGATTAAAAAATCAAATGTAGTAGCCTTGTGCAGATTTTGATGGCCGAATGTTTATTGTTATTGATTTATTTTAACATACATGTACTTGAAAAGTTTTGCAGACTCAGCCTGAAATTTATTACTTTCCCGTTCAGGTAAGTTTATCATAAAAACTATCTTTCCCCAGATGACGTTTAACATCCCCCGGCCAAAGGGAAAGCGTAATTCTAGACTCCTGCTTAGCTTTGATTTAATGTTATTTCCCTGTCTTAACATTTTTTTTTTTTGATATGTGTAACAGAGACATGTTTGTGCCTCCACTTTGGATTGAACCCCGGACTTTGGCATGCTAACCACAGGTAGTGGGTTAATCCACAAGCTCAAGCTGGGAGGAAGCCACAGATCACACACTATCACCCTAGACAGAAACAGGTGTCATCATCTCTTACAGAGACACCTCTGGGAAAGTACTGGGAACAATCACTTTCACTAACCAAAAAATACCTGAGTCGCACCACAGGCACTAAATGTAACAGAGACATGTTTCTGCCCCTATTTGGGATTGATCCCAAAACATCTAGCATGCCAGTCCAGCAGTCTAGTCGAACCCCCGAACGGGGGGCCCCTATTTGGGATTGATCCCAAAACATCTAGCATGCCAGTCCAGCAGTCTAGTCGAACCCCCGAACGGGGGTATACCCCCAAACGAGGGTTTTCCGTCCCGTCATGCAATGCGCAAGAACAGTAACTCTTGCCGTATCCAATATAAACAAACTTGCCTATATATCATTTATCTAAGGAAAAAGATCGATAATAATGTTATTTCTGCTATGAAATTGGTAAAATTTCAACAGAAAAAAATTAACAGTTTAAGTTTTCCATAGTTTGAATTTATACTGTAGGAATAACGAAATATTTTCCGTCATTTCATGAAATTATTTATTATTTTGTAGGACGTCTCAATTAAGATTGTGGAATTTAAAACACAAGGAAAAATATTCTAAGAATGAGGAAAACATTCATTTAGAACCTAGATTTAAATAAAATAAAATACAATCGTGTTTTCTCAAACAATCATATTTATTAATATAAAAAAAAAAACAAACTACAACAACATGTTGCCAAACATTTTATTTATTTCTTATAAGATATAAAAGACAATAAATACGATAGATTTCATTTGAATTTTATTTTTATATGTATTTTTGTTCCACTTCCTGGGCATGATTATCGATAATAAAGACCGTTGATTGCTAGTCAGAGGAAACGCGGACTGAAACCCACGATCATAAACAATTCGATATTAGCACCATTTTATTATGAAAATAAAAGATATAATGTAGAATAATACATTTTTTATATAATTTCAATTTAGTATTAGTTGCTTATGTCTGTTTATCGAATGTTTTATCTTAAATACCTGCATGTCAAGGAGCAAAAGATCGCCAACTTTGCCAGTGAATAAATCCCGATTTGTACAATAAAGTTGTTTTTTTGTAAAATACAAACTCTAAAAACACCTTTAATCTATCATTTCCAAGTGGTTTTACATTTGCCAAATAATCTGTTACTTTGCACCGGCGATTTTTGTAAACCCCTACTTTTTGCGTGAAATACGCACATTTTTGAGCATCTGCGCATGCTCGTACCCCCGTTTGGGGGTATGATTTCCCATTTCCGTTTACCCCCGTTCGGGGGTTCGACCAGACTGGTCCAGTGCTCTGCCATCAAGCTAAGGGGTTCACCCACTAGCCCAAGTTAGCAGGAAGCCGTGCATCACACACTATTACATGTGTATTAACATATGTTAAAAATATAAAAGTGGTTTTCCCTAAGAGAGTGAATGCATCATGAAGGGCATCGTCTTTGTCTCGTATTTTTTTTAAGGGGTGCTATAACAATAAAATCGTAACATTATCAATTCCAATTCAATGTGAAACTGTATTTAAATTATCTTTACTAAGACTTTTGAAATAACTGTACTTTAAATTCAACTTTCGTTTATAGAGTGTGTCATGGTTAACAAATGATAAAATTAGCATCCGAGTCTGACATAAGAAGCAAGTTAACGCAGTGTATATATTGTATTCAAGAGATCTGTTTGTACGAGTTTGTAAATATAATGCGCTATAGTGATAACACAAATTTTAAAATATCATAAAATTTTTTACATTTGAGCCACAACTTTAGAACGAAATGGTTCACTTCGCCAATCCATGGTTTGTTCAGCCATTTTCCATTGAAGAGTTCATCAGCGGGCAGTAACTCTAAAATTTATGTAGAACATATAGAGTGCTTTGTTCCTCGGGTTTTTGGGACTAGGATCTTTCGAAACTTTGAATTAATTATATCAACTTTTTTCTTTTTAAAAAAAAATATTGCTTTTGGATTTTTAGTTTGATGTGGCTGGCATTAAACCAGAGATTACTTGAATTGTAGCCACGAGAGGGATTTTTCAATTTTTAAACAAGACAACTTATACATCCCTCGCAGATTTCGTTTGAGGACCCCCCCCCCCCCCAGCAATTTATTTTGTCTTCATTACTGCTATACGTTTATCTGTTTATGCTCTGAGTTTCAAAGCATTTCATAAAAAGGCATTTAAATTTATTTTGAAATACATCATCCCCTGCACAGTGTGTACGCGGGTTATCTTTCCTTCCCTAAGTATAATTAATAAATGTTATCTTCGTTTTTCTTTAAGATTATTGTTAAAATAACATTTTTACATTTATATAATTATTATTTTTCCCTTTCAGCTTTTATGTTAGTTTATGTACAAACTGTATAAACTTTGAAGATGAGTTTATCTATCATCCTAATTCTATTTTTATTGCACGATTATAGATTAGATTTTACTAACTCTTCACTTCTTTGAATTTTATTACACTACCATAGGAGGGACATCCTACACTGAGCTGAACTGCATGCATATTTCCTTGCCCTGTTTAATCTCATGATCCACATATAAGCAATTGTTGCTCGTTTGTTTTTCTTATGTATTTTTACTTGGGAAAAAGGCTGGTTTTCAGATGTTAAATTTTCATGGACCGAGCCCCTCCGATTTTCTTTTGAACATGATATGTGTGTTATTCATTAATATATACAAACTTGATTACTTATTATTATATATATTACTAATGAACAAAAAATACCGAAATGTTTTTAAAAGCTTAATCAAAATAATGCAAACTATTTTCATCGACATCTAACGATTTATAGTTGAAGCATAAAAGAAATATCTTCTTTCTTATTCCATGCGTCTTACAAAAAGTTTTTAACATTGAACAACCTACATAATGCTCTGTCAAATTTAAAGGAAGCAGACTCGAGTTCAATTTATTCACCCAAACCAAAATATTTGTACATGGGGTTCATTAATAACATTTATTATACACCTATTTACTGGCTATGAGGACAATAGCAAGTTTATCGTCCCCATGCAAGACAGCGACTATTTCCCGAGGCGCAGCCGAGGGAAATAGTTGCTTTCGAGGGGGACGATAAATTTGCTATTGTCCGAATAGTCAGTAAATAGGTGTTTTATTATACCGAAGCCGACTTTACTTCTGTTACGTCACAAACCAGATAAATCAAAATTCAACAACCCATATAGTTTTGAGATGAAAAACGAGGGAAATGGAATGCTTCCGGTGAATAGTCTGATGACTATTTTACCATGGGCAAATAGCACAAAAACTATTCCACGGTAGGGGCTGTTTAGAAAATATAGAAGATTTATTTGTCATACTTTTATGTAGAAAAAATTCACAGAGGTATAATATACATTATATACAATCTGGTCTGAGGTACATATACAAAACAAAAAAACATGACAGATGATTGAAAAAGAAAATAAATAAATAAGAGAGGGGAAAATATATCAAGGAGGACAGACAGCATCATAAATTTTTAAGATAAACATACATACTACATGGTTTGTTCTAATATCTGTATGCTTGCGGATGATTTGGGTTATTCCAGTTACCCCCCCCCCCCCCCCGCCCAGTAATAAAATAAAACGAAGGACAAAAAATAAATTGATTAAAACATGCGTTTTCATCCGACATTATTGATTTGAGTTCTTCAAGAGCAAGTATAATTTCAAACTACGATGGTACATTTATGCCCCTGTTTGCAGGTTACTTTTCTAAAGATTATGTCAACGTGCAAAATAATATTAATGTCAGAAATCACCATAAATATATTAATATGCAACATAACCATGACGTTGTTCAAATGCAAGAAAAATGCATTCGTATAAATATGGAACAATTTTCATAAAATTACGGGGCATAATGCAGCTATATTTTTCAAAAGATTCTGTCGGCATCAAATGTCAGCATCAACAAGCAACATATAACAATGAAGACACGCAAGAAAATTTTCAGAAATATCAACTATCGTCTACAACCTATTTTATTCAGATTTTAAGATTTTTTTCTAACACTGCATTTCTTGCAGGTAGTTTGGTAGTTTTAAATTACATTTATGTTATGACATTCTTCCTATGGTCTCCCTTTATACGTGAAACAAAATAAACACAATCAGAATTGTTAATTTTATTAATCAAACAATATATACTTTCTGCAAAGTACTTAAAATATTGTTTCAAATTTTCATAACAATTTCAAATATAAAAGTTTCAAAGTATGCATATTATAATATGTAAAAGGAAAGTTAGTTAGATGTTTTAATAATAATGCGTTTTACAATTTCTCTGCTTGTTTCGCTCCATTGGTTTTATTTGTTCAAAGGTTGTGAACATCACTTCTTTTCTTTTTTCTCCTTTTTCATGCCCTTGAGGTCCTCTGGACTTATGTTTTGAAATGACTCTGAGGCTGGCAGGGGACACATAATTACTGGGTCTGAATTACAGAAAAAAAAAACGAATAGAATGAGATACTCGCTCGGAATTAGAAATGAAATTATGGGCACAGGCCTCCCCCCTCCCCTCTCAATATTTTTTAAATAATTAAACACGCGTAAGAAAAAATGCAAGGCAAACAACACCCTCAGGTTTTCACCAATATTTCCCAACAAAATCTGGAGACTATCGAGGTACATTCTCCAACAGTTCTACCTATGCTGGAATTATTTCTTAATCATATTACGAAAATTGAAAAGAAGAAAAATATATTCACCATTATCTGTGGAATAATTTGTTCCATCCTTGCAGATCTTTTCTGTCTGTGTACCCTATAATGAATTTGAATAATTTCTCCGATTTAAAATTTTTACATAGACCTGTAAAAGTATAGAAGTAATAAAACTTAGAAGAATATTGAAGAACCTTGACGTTTCTCTGTCTATAAAGCTTCAAATAATGCCCACAGCAAAAACATGACACCAGGGTTTCGATAGCGGACATGCCTACAAAAGTAGACGTTGTTAATTATTATTACGTCATGACGAAAATAGAAAGTGACGTTTGGCGCTAAAACTCAAGGGAAAGATAAGTTGAAGTACTTTCTCCAAGGCCGTTTTCTTAAAAAGTTGCAGAAGACATCAATTTTCAATGGAATTTTCTTTCAGGTAATATAGACCACATGCATCGCCCACAAAGATTTTGAGATATGTGATTTTAAAAAGAATTTTACGAAACTTATCCAAAACTTAAAGTGGGGGACGTCCGTGGACACTAATTTCCTCAGGAAAATAACCCCTGAAATGGGTCATTTTGATGCTTTTCTGTTTTCTGTCAACTCAACTCATATTTAAGCCAGTTTCAAAACTTTTTGGAAATATTAAATTTTTAGGGCACAATTAAAGCCCAAACCGTACCTTCTTCTTGGAAGATGGAATGATACTCCTTTAGGGAAAAAAGTCATGTACGACATGCGATCTTGTTTTGAGACGAATTTCAACTTATTTTGAAGGCACGACAGAAGCAAGGTCTACAAGAAGATTATATTTCTCCATTTTCATCTATGATCAGGGGCACAAGCATATAGTAGCTATGTTTTCTATAGTAATCTATATGTCGGCAAAATCATTGGGACGACCCCCAGTGCCCCCCGGTTCCTACGGCCATGATGATTTATGAATAAAGTATGTCATCTTAAATCGTGTTAAGGACAACGGGAAAATACAGCTGTATAACATAAACCATTATGTTCGCCTCACTCTAATCAGGATCTTCAGTGTCTGGTTTTGTAAAACAAACTTCAGTGTAGTCCCTGCCACTGGGGATATATTCCAACAGCACACAGTTAGTTTTAACATATAGAGAGCCCCTAATTGAGCATAGGACTCTCAGGCACCGTTCATTTTTTTCTTCTAAATATTTTTAAATTCAACTGAAACTGTAAAAATCTGGGTCCGTCAGTATATGACCCTCTTCCTCCTAAAACTGAGCCCCCCCTCCCCCCGGATTGAATATAAAGATATGGTTTATTAATTCAAATCACTCGAAAGTTATTCGGTCATAAACCAGAAAACCCATAATTCCAACAGAAAGAAACAGCATGAGACACGTGTGAGGATATTGACGCAATGTGTAGATTTGTTCTATAATTAGATTTTGTATACTTACCTCCCCAGTAACAGAAGGGGAGGATTAACATAACAATGAGGGATATAGATGACGTCGTATCTGTCTGGATATCTAAGTACTGTTTAATAAAAACAGAAGCAAAGCACATGTTACTTCTGTGGGAATTTACACCAAGTAAAAAAAAACATTGTTACGTGTATTTATATTTTCTCCTAACAGATGTAGTCAGTATTGAGAGAGAGAGAGAGAGAGAGAGATTATTTCTAATCTAATATGACATTCATTTCTGTTTTCTTCCATCTCATCTGAATTGAAGTTAGCTTTTCTGATCAATTTTTTTGGGGGTCAGTCCATAGGCCTATATGATATCTATGAATTCACATTTCTAACTTCTTCAGAACCTCGTATCCAATTTCGGCCAGTGCATCCTCAAAAGGGATTGAATTTTGTTCAAAGTTTCAAATTTATTGCCGAACACCCTTCCAGTGGCTGATCATCAACAAATTAGTAGAAACAGAATCAACCACATACATGATATAAGGACAGTTACGTAATTTACTTTTGACTAAGATTTTAAATGGCGAGAAGATATAACAGGTATTATAATCACAGGAAAAGGCAAACTGTTATCCTAATAACGAGAAACAGTCCATGCGCGGATCTAGAGGGGAGGGGGGGGGCAGGACCCCCCCCCCCCCGGTATTTGCAAAGTTATAAAAGTATATACTGAAGCAAATAAAAAAAAAAATCACTTTAGACCCCCCTAGAAAACGTGAACCCCACCATCACCACCACGAAATAGGTGTTTTTTCACGTTTGGAAAATGGATTTTTTTTTTTGCTTGTCAAGAAATTTTTGGGTTATAATTTTTTTTGACTGGGATGGACCCCCTGGAAAAAATTCCTGGATCCGCGCCTGCAAGCCTGACAATATAGGGAGAAAGTTGATAAGGGAGAGAAGAGATTTCGTAAAAATCGATTTTTCTTGTTACATCTCTGAGCTAAAACTAGCTATTCTGTTCGGAAAATGTTTTGTCCATCAATTTTGTTCATGAATTCGAATAATAACTACATGTATATAATATATACGTTTAAAAATGTTTCAACAACTGCCACTATGTATCGCTGGTTGAAGGTAGCAAATTGTTCAAGTCCCAAATTTGAAGAAAAATTGTTCAAATCCCAAATTTGAAGGAAATAAAATTGTGAGACAAGTGTATATGTAGTATTATTATACCTCTACTCTTATTACTCTATATAAAATTAATACCATAAAACTGTCTATCTCCCCGAGAAAATACTAATTCCCCCATCTGAGGACTACTCCCTGAAAAATCGGAGCTACTCCCTGGACTACTACCTCATGAATATTTATTATTAATTTTAACCAATTAAAATGAACAGTGGGTGGAGCGTTCAAGGAGTTTTGAGTCCGTGACGTAATGTCATTAGCAATGTAACTATGACGTCAAAACATTTCGACATGCGATGTCAAAATCATACTGGAATTTCTAAGCAAAAAGAGGATAACGATAATCCTTCAAATTTTAGTGAAATTATTATTTTTTTTAAAAATAATTTTATGTTTTACGTATTGATGCATTACATATTTAACAAAATTGGAATCACGCGCATTTTAGATTATTTATAAAAATGCCTCTATATTGTTTTAAAAATGTCTAAGTCTCTAGTTAATAAATCTCCTTTGTTTGTTTCGGTATAATAAAACAGTTATGGAATGGGTACTCGGGAAATATCAAATTTATGGTTCCCCTCGGCAGGAAACTATTTCCCTCGTCGGCTTCGCCGCCTCGGGAAATAGTTTCCTCCCTCGTGGAACCATAAATTTGCTATTTCCCTCATACCCATTCCATAACTGTATATTATTGGAAAAACTTGGCGAAGTTCATGTACAGCTAGGTTTTGTTATTAAAGCCAGGCGCGGATGCAGGAATTAAGTTAGGGGCGCAAAAAGTAGGCAGGGGGTCTGGGGGCCGCCTTGAGGCCCCCAGTGGGTCCAGGGCGAAGCCCTGGTGGGGGCTCAGGGGGCGAAGCTCCTGGATTATAGAGATTTTGTAGGGTAAAAATGAGATCCACCGAGTAGACATTTTTATAATTTCTCGACGAAACTATGAATGACCCTAACTTTGACATTTTTAGGGGCACCCCCCTTAAATCCCCACTGAAAGCGTGGGATCAAGTCTTGGTGATGGATTTGGAATATATACACGCGAAGAGGAAAAATTTTAATCTAAATTCTTAACTATACTCATAAATATGTTAATTTGGTATGAGTAATGTGAACTTTGGTGTGCCATAGGCATACTTGCTGAGATACCTTTTTTCGTAATCAAGATATCTTCTCCCACTTTAGTATAGTCCTTTATTATAATTATAAAAACTTTTTCTCGTTATTACAGGGTATTTTTTTTTCGCAATAATGACTTGTTCTCTCTTTATATTGAGATATTTTGTATTTAAAAAATGTATATTACCACAGTACCTGACACTTCTCACCATAAGTATCAGTATAAAAGTAATATTTTACATCGAAACAACGGGAATTCGGAAAAACGACACTAGTCGGGCAATCGCTCCAAGTGTCATATTCATTCTATTTTTCGATAAAGGCAAACTCGTGTTATGAAAATTGTTATTACAAACGATATAGGAAATCAAAAAAGATGCAGATTAGGCCATCTTTAAAAAATTGTTTGTTTGCCCTCCCGACCGACTTGTCATATTGTAATTTTGGTATTTACAAAAAATTTCAAAAATTATATATTACAGACTGACTTAAAACGGCCAGATTCAAAACTTTTTTTAACCTTCAGGAAACAATTATTTTTTTTAAATTCATTTCTCACCTATAAATAACTATTTTAAATTCATATTCGCAAGTGTTTCTGAATACCCCCCCCCCCCTACCTACCTTCCCATACAACAGTGCCGGATTTTGTTTTCTCGGTACATATGTTTAAGCCTCCCCCCCGGAAAAAAATGGAGGCGCCCCTCCCCAAACGATAGTGGTGGTGGGTTTTTATATGTCTCTGGTGGGTTAGAGAGTTGTGGGTGGGGTTACCTATTTAAGTTGAATAACACTCACAGTCTCACACAAAGAATTTTACGTTTTAAAATATTTTAAAATTATAAGATTACTATATATTAATAATTATCACTAATACCAAAAATTAAAAAAAAAAAAATTTACTGCTAACAAGAAAAAAAGCACAATGTTCCTTTCATTACTGCATCTCAAGTTCGTGTCATTTTTGGTTTCAAATATTATAACAGACAATTTAATTATTTGTAAAACATATATTTTTATATCAAAATAAGAAACTGCAATGTTTTTGGTATATTGCAACACCTTTGTGAATATTCCGGATAAAAATAGCACTATCGTATAATACCCTCCAATTACGTTCTATTTCTTTTTATTTCAACCAATCAGATGGCAACACATATTAATATGCACAACTGCTAAACATTGGAATGTTCCATTCCTTGAAAACTACAAAATAATTTTTCGAAGACACATATTTTAAAGTTTGTCAAACGGGACTTGAAGCACAAGATTTTGTGTAGAAAGCATAATTTAAAAGAAAACACCGAATCTATTAACGTGGCATACCCCTTAGCTTAGGCCGGAAGTAGAATCGTCCTTTACCTAACACGGTACGACTTGTCGTGTTGCAGTACAGAGGTTTCTCTCAACATCTTGGAAACTCAAGCTGGAAATTTACTATTTCTGGCTTGAATTTCGATTATTACTTAAGAGTCCATCAATAATTTAAATTAATAAATGAACTGGAGGTTTTAATCACCACGGAAAGTGCATGGTCCTGTCGTGATTAGTGTTTCGTGGATAATTTTCTCTATCGTGGTGACAACATGGAAGATGCACACACTAAAACGGTAGAAGAAGTGCTAGAATATTTTAAAGTTGATGAAGAGACTGGATTAACCGATGAACAAGCTAAAAAGGGGCTTGAAAAATATGGACCAAATGGTGAGAATACAAAAAATTAGAAATACTGTTTTTTCTACGTGTTGCACTCTGATAGGTTAAAACTGTCATATATTTATTAAATCATGCCCGTTTATAATGACACTGTATGAATTGTCTTGGGATTTAATGAATATGCATAAGTGAATGAATGCTTTAATTTTCCGATGTGTTTACTAATGATATGAAACTTTACATTTGTTTTCTTTTTAATCTTACAGCCTTACCAGCTGAAGAGGGTGAGTACCTTTTTGAAAAATGTTCTGTAAATGAAGACAGATTTATAGGGCACCATATATTAGTTATTATGTCTTGTCCTTGATGGAGAGAAAAATTATCTACATATTTTAGTGATACTGTTATTGAAAGTATACATCAATGTGAAAAAATCAACACATGCCTGAATACCCTCAACAAGACAAAAAATTAAGTAAACCATTTTTTTCCCATCAGAATCATTAAAAAGAAAAATACTTTAAGAAGTCAGTAAATCAGTAGCAAGTATGTCAATGATATTGTTAAAGTGACAATATGTAAAGGCCTCTGATTTAATGATGGTAAACTGATTAGCAGAATTATGTGTTTTAAGATTAGACTTCCTTGTTGTAATAGTAAAACAATATCCAGAAGCCACCTCGAAGAAGTGTACAAATGTACTTATCTTATAGGTATTTGTTTAATCACAATATGTCTTATACTGACACAGGCATTGATTTTGTTTAAAATAATCTTAATGATGATATCATATTTCTAAGGTTAAAAGAAAAATCATTTAAAAAAAAAATTCTACTTGAAGAAGTAAAAGAACTGCATGATTCTTTTTAACACTTTTTTCTAAAGACACATATTTATTAGATATTCTTAGATTTATTTTATCTGCATTGTAAAATTATTTGATTCATGTATTTAAATATCTTGACCTTTGGTACTACAGGTAAACCTTTGTGGGAACTGATATTGGAACAGTTTGATGATCTCCTGGTCAAAATTCTTCTCCTGGCTGCCATTATCTCCTTTGTAAGTTTGTAGATTTTGTGCTTATATCTTGACATTTTATTCATACATCAAAATCTGGATAAGAATGATTCAGAAAGACAGGTAGCAGCCACAACTATCAATAAGGCCAGTCACTGCTGCTATCAGAAATTTCACAATGAAGTATTTTAAACATTTATTTCACATTTCCCCTTTACATTGAAATGCTTTTCTAAATGATATTTGAAGTAGAGGGACATTGCATGTGTAAATTGCTTTCTTTTAAATCTTCAATGAATCGTGTCAAATTGGGATCAGTAAAATTAAAGCACCTCAGAGGGATCTTCAACCTACTTTGTATATAAATGTATTTTGTTATAATCAGGTATATTCAGTTTATATCCATTTCTTAAGATTTTGATAATACATACGAGAAACAAATGTAAGCATCTTTACACTTAATGAGTTTTACAGAATCTGTTTGTGTGGTGTCCTAATATTGAGGTAGAACTCAATCTACAATAAGTTGTTTAGATCTTGTTTGTTCATTATTTGCCAAAGTTCAGTTAGTGTAGTAGGTTTTCTGGAGGAAATGAAAACAGGTATGAAATTATGATGAAAGGCATTGCCAATATTGGGGATCTTTTCTTTTTTCGGCATACGAACTGCTGAGCATGCTCATATTGTTCCTATGGCGTAACAGTAAACCCAAGTTTCAGCTGTTTTGCACAACTTTGCAAAACAGATTTGCTCCGTGGGGTTATGGGGAGAACGTAATGGTTTAGTTCTCACCTTGAGTCTAGAATGTGTATCCGCAGCATAAGGAGTGAATGTCCTTCGCTGTGTAGTCAAGGTGAAGCAGGAAAAAAAGGGAATGTTAAGGATAAAAGGATGAAAATACTTAAATGTTTAATTATTTATAGATATGAAGGATATGTATAATTTACAGATAGTATCTCATTTCACAAATTTTTCCTCTGCAATCTTGATATTTTCTTAGAAATCTATAAAAACAATGATTATAATCATGCTTAGCTATCAGTTACTTGTATTATACTAGAATACTCTTTTCCTTTGATTGTGGAAGAGTGTTCTGTAACATAAGTCAGAAACTAAAATACAATGTCAGGACATGCTACTGTACTTAAACTGAATCATTACAGCCACAACTGGGCTTTTTGGTACAGAGTCCTGTATTCTTTTAAATCAGAATTTTAAATTGAATAATTAGTCACAAAAGTTGGAAATATGAATAAAATATAATATTTTTTACTGTAAAATAAAGACAATTATATGGTAGACTTATCCTCTATGCACATTTTTGTATAATCTCAGAATTCTATATTGTTGATAAAAAGCACTGAAAATTCAATCTGCTCATCATTTGGAATTGTTACCAAACTGGAAAAAGGGGTTCCTTTTACCAGATCTGCATGCAAGGGATATTAAGCCCTGTGTAGTAAGTACTTAAGTACTTTTTTAAAATGGGTAGCAATAATTTCTGATAAATTTAAATTTGTATTTCTCTTCATTCATTTCTCTGTCCTTAAATTAGTCCATCCAGCAGGTAATATCTGTTGCATGATTGCATTACTTTCACAACAATTTCATAAATAAATGGAGCTACGGAGTAACAAATTGTCTTAATTTTACCTGGCAGCACAGACAAGAGTGAAAATCTGGATAATCGTGATCAACATTAAATATTATTTACTTCACACAAGTTTGCTCAGAAAATTGATTGGATTTTTGGCATCAGCTGTTTTGACTTGTCAGCCATTGGCACCCATATGTTGATTTTATTTCTATCCACATCTTTATACATGTACCACATGCTGATGAATAGAAATTTGAAACAGACTTATATTATGTTGAAATGCATAACAACTGATGATGTTTCAATATCTTAATAAATTCACCTGAATATTGAAAACATCTCAGAGATTTAAATGTTCTGGAAATCAATTGCCACAAGTATGAATATCAAAAATGGCAATAAATTTCAAGTCTGAGAGGATTCTTTCGTGCTGTCCAGCTGTGTTTCTTTTAATATCCCTGACTTTTTTTGCTAATGTAAGTAATATTCAGTACTTGTACTTGCGGCTATAAGCATTTTCTACCTTTTTTTCAGGTTTTAGCCTGGTTTGAAGAAAGTGAAGATCAAGTAACAGCTTTTGTAGAACCTTTTGTGATCCTGACTATTCTTATATGTAATGCTGTAGTAGGAGTCTGGCAGGTAGGAACTTAAAGCCTCTTAGAGCAGTGTTTCTATGTAATATTTGTACATAAAACAAGTTATTAGAATTATTCATTAACCTTGTTGACTCGATCTAATGTTACACAGTTTAATGTGACAATTAATTATGAAAATTGGAAGGTATATATCTATGAAGGTGACATTTATGCAAGGATGTATTTTTCTTCTCATAGTGCATGAAATGTAAACATTGTACAGAGCTAAGATGCTTGAGTAGTTCAATATTGAAATGATCATGTGTCTCATTAACAAAGATATCCGTCAGAACTGAAATAGAAGTTTGCCTCTGACCATTAGTACTGTTAGTGTTACAGTTCTGAGAGAACATTCAGGTTCAGGGTTATCAGCTGTGGACTAGATGTTGTATGGGAAGTACACAAACAGTGGGTATTTTAGCTGCTAATGAACTACAGGTGATTAACAGTGTATTGCATGCTGGGAAAGCTCAGCCTGATGTATAGGCATAACAATACAGTATGAACCAGAAATCTGAATCAGGGCCCTAACTATGATTAGTTACTAATGATATATCATTATTATATATATAGCAATGATTATTGCTATTTCACTGCATATTTATAAAAATAGGGTAATGGCTTGTCATTAATTAGAATCTGTGGTTGACACAAGGATTCAAAGCACTTCAAGTGCGATAATATCTGTATTGAAATATCACAGCAGCATTAAATATAAAGTGCATATAAATGCCTTATTTATTATTGTTTTATAAACATTTTGGTCAGTTGTCCTTCATTGTATGGTTGATGTACTCTGTATTGGCAGTTTTCCTTTTGTACATGTAGAACATATATCAGCTTCATGTTACAGAAAACTAGACTGGAAGTTCCTCTCTGATAGTAGTTTCAGCTTTAAAATGCTCCAGGTATAGACTATAGACAAATTTATAATTCAGGTAAAGGTACATATGAAATTTATGGTTTGATAGACAAGATCCATGTTGTTTTTTGGAATATTGGAGCAGGAAAATCTTTGAGTACACTGAGTGTATGGTTTGTTTGATCCTTTTATCAGATCTGTACATTTTCATAGGAAGAGTTGAGTTAAGGTAACATTGAAGTCAATATGCCCCCAAGTATTTTTGTATACAAATTTACAAAACTGGTAGAGAGTGCAATATTAAAATTTTTATAAATTGTGACATTTCATAGTTTTTAAGATCAAAGAATGCAGGTTGTGATTAAAAGTGAATGCCATCATTGAGAGGCATGCAGGTTCAATAACACTGAAAATAAATCCAATATAAATCAAAACTGACTACGGTTGTCATTTTTAGCTGCATAAACTGATAACTGGGTGATACGATAAACAATTGCAGCCTCTATAAATATCAATCTGTGATTTATTAAATCATGTGGGTGGTTTCGACAAAATGTCCAATTTTATGGCATGTTTTAATCTTGAGGTCTCTACGTTCAGGGACTTTGAGGAAAAGATAAAACGTATAAAACTCAAGTTATTTATATGCTGTGCACTCCAGAGCTTATGTATGTGTGATGAGTACAGTGAATACTGACGTCAGAAGACATGGCCCCGCATTCACCTGTATAACACCAGAGATTTAATGCCACACTCTGATCACACCCTGACTAGCATTCACTGTAATAATCAATGCCTTATGTATACCCTAAGTGATAAAAAAAAACCCCATTCTTTATGATTTGTTTCATCTTGCATGTAATATATTGACATATTTAATGGCTTTTTAAAAATTATTGGAAGGCTTTGATCTTTAAATAGATTTTATTTGGGAATTCAAGTCTTATTTAAGGTAATTAAATGCCACCCAAATACCTTTTCTGTGAATTTTTAAGCGGGCTATAAACCCTTTTTATCAATTGTTAAAAGTATTACTTACTCTGTTAGAGCATAAGATAATAATGTATTAAAATCTGCTTGGAAGTAACCAACAGATGATGACATGCAAACATATATCATTTGATAGGCATTTAAAAAAGTTTGGAGTATATGATTCAAGGCAGTACATGACAGCTTCTGAGGAAATATAAGAACATTAAAAAGCATTCTAGTTACACTTGCATTTTGAAATGTTCATTTTTAAATTTTGCTTTTTATGAATATAAGAAATATTATGTTGTGCATAAATTGTTAGAAATAATCTATATAATCAAAGTGTTTTGGTGAAGCAGGCTTTATAAATGCATATTGCCACAAGGAACACACAATGTTTTGATGATTTCCATATTTGATTTGGTGGTCTTTTGATGTTATAGGAAAGAAATGCTGAGAGTGCTATTGAAGCCCTGAAGGAATATGAGCCAGAAATAGCTAAAGTGATCAGAAAAAGTCACAGAGGTGTTCAGAGAATCAAGGCAGTTAATTTAGTACCAGGAGATATCTGTGAAATCTCAGGTGAGATGTGTGAGATAAAGTCACATGGAATCAAGGTGTTGAACAAAGATCTCATATGTCACATGAAGTAAATATATCTCAACAGTGGTGATAAAAAGCACTCATGCATAATTAGCATTAAGGCATATTTGTAAGTTTAAAACAAGATGTGGGACTAAACTATTTCAGCAGAATTTGCTGAACAAAATAAATGGTTAATTATGTATAATTGTGCAAATATATGCAAGTGTTAGAAGAAAAAAATGTGGCATGTGATGTTTTAAGAAGAATTTTTATAGAGTAGTTAAGATAAAAATTAATATTGTAAAAGCTTCTGATTGAGATACACAGAAAACATATGATTCATTATACTATAATGCAGATGTGTTTTGGTTATGTTTTCAAGTTGTAAAACAAATCCAGTTTCTTTCCATAAATTGGATTTGGCATCAGAGTAGTTGCTGGTTCTTAAGGCCACTGAGAATTGCTGAATAGACAAACCATTTTAACAAGCAGAATGTGTTTTATTGAAATATGTGCCACTTTGAACCTTCATAGGTTATAAGCATCATTTTACAACTGAAGGGTAGCAAAAACAAAAAAAAAGTCTAATTTAAGACCTCTATTTATGTACAGATAAAGCACGGGAGCTGATAGAATAGATCAATTACCATGTGTCTCTTCTAAGACATACTTAATGACGAAACTGATCATAAGTAACAGGCTAACTGCTTCAGATGTTGAGGGCTGCAGTGAAATTCCTCTTTTATCTTTGAAGTGTGCTAAGAAGCTTTTAACTGGTGGTAATAATTGTTTGTATATTTTTTCAGTTGGAGATAAAGTTCCAGCAGACATAAGGATTTCCACCATTCATTCCACAACGCTGCGCGTAGATCAGTCTATTCTAACTGGTAATTGACAATTTATTCCATGTTTTCTGCTCTAATGAGACTTAGCCTAGCTAATGAGTTTCAGTATTACATACAAATAGACATATTTATTGGAAAAGCAAAGTAAGGGATGGTACTTTTCCGATAAAGATATATACACACGATGAATAAATTTCTCATTTGAAACAAGTCAGTTTTTTGGAGGCAATGTTTTGCATGGTAAAAATTCCACAAATTAACTTGTTAATATACAGAAGGAAGTTTATTTCCTTTATATCTTCAGAGATGACGAGTGGTTTTTTTTTTTCTCCGTTTAAGGTGAAAGTGTTAGTGTTATAAAACACACAGACCCCATTCCTGATGTGCGCGCCGTGAACCAGGACAAGAAAAACATACTATTTTCTGTAAGTAATGACATCTGACAATATAGACACCCTGTCTAGGTGCAGAAAAGTCAGACAGAAAAATCACTGTATCCTCACTGCAGAGAGACAGGATTTCAACAGATACAATAAACAATATTGGCATCTAAGTACAGTTATCATAGTTATTGCTAACAAAGATAATATTCAATCTGGCTTAGGAAGTGAATAGAAACAGTAGATATGCATTATGTGTTAACTAGCATCTATAGAAGCAAGTCTTATATAAATTGTGATAAAGAGCTACTTATATAAATACTAGTGTTTGAATTGATGGAGACATTCCAGACCCTTCTGTTATGTTTAATTAAGCAGGAAAAAAAAGAAGAGAAATATTAAAAGGAGCAGGATCTGTATTTCAGGCATTCAATTTCTGTTTTTTTGTTGTAAAGCATTTGCAGCTAAATTAAAATTTTTTTCTTTAATCAGGGAACAAATATCTCAGCAGGAAAATGCCGAGGTATCGTCATAGGAACTGGATTGAACACAGAAATTGGTGAGTTGTTCTGTATTTTTAGGATAGAGGAATGCCCATGTACTAACTCAAAAGTGCATCATGCATAGGTGCACAAAAAAACCTCAATGCTAAAACTTCAGTTGCTATGAGTGTCGACAGGGTCATTTAATTTACTGTACAAATACAAAAGAGCTGAAACAACAGGATTGCAGTGAGGTAGAGTGCAGAAATCTGATTGGTTGATGTAAGGGTGATGATACCTGGAAACCTCATCAGTCAGCCAGCAGCTTAAAGCTGTCAGTGTTGTCAGAAAAAGTATTGAACCCCACTGATTATTGCCCACAAAATTCGAAAATTATTTTAAATATTCCCATGAAGATCCCTTTCCTCAGAATTTAAAGTATATGTTTATGTCAGAAAAAATGCTCCACTATTTCCTTTTGACAAGGCAAAAACATGATAAGAATCACTGCTTCTTTTGAACCTGAAGAGATTGCGAAGGTCACCCATTTTTGGAGAGGAAAATCTGAGAGGGAATATCATATCACAGTGTTATCTTTTTGGAAATTGATGAGTTTCTCCATGTCAAACTAAATCATGTTAGAGATAATTCAAAATGCTTGAAATATTGTTTAAAGTCTAAATCAGTATTTTTCTGAAGTATGTGCACTTTTTGCAAGTGCAGTTCTCTTCTGTCTTAAGATGAAATAAGTAAAGCTGTCATTTTTTTCTGACAAAATAAAACTTGTTTAGTAGCAATGTTATCATTGGTCAGCACCTAAAAATAAGCACCAAGAATTAATTATTTACCAGAGATTACTCATCATCATCTAAGAGTTGTATTTATTTCATTTTTGCCAAAAAAAAAACAAAAAAAAAACTGGTCTTTTAATGCAACATATAATATCCTCCTTTAAAAAAAGGTTTAAACTTTTAATTTAGGTATTTGCACTTTTTGATTTTCTTTGATTGAATTATCAAGTTATTTCAAGGATGCAATATAAAACACATAATTATAAACATCAGAAAATAGTATTGGTTATGGCTTTCAGAAATATCTGAATTATAGATCTGAAGATAAAACATCTCAAAATTATATAACATCATTTATGTACAGTGAAAGCCTTGCTGTGTGTTTTAATTAACTTGTGACAGGCTTCCTATTTTGTCAATAATTAAATCTCCTATGAGAAATCCCTGTGAACAGTTGGAGGGAGGACGAGTTCTCATCCCTCCTAGTCGTGTAAAAAGAGTTCAGAGAATGTATGAAGAGGCATCTCAATTTGAAACATTTCTTATAAATTCTTACAAAGTCTGTAAACTCAGCAGTGGATGTTTACAAATTTTCACCAGAACGATGTACCACCTGTGAATTTTGTAATAAGACCTAGTCAGAGGTACAATGTTTAATATCAGAAAAAAACTAAGATGCCTTGATTGGAATGTATGGGGGATCTTAGCCTCAACTGAAATATATTTTGTTAAATTTCTAAAATATTTCAGTAACAAGTGTGATAATGTTTACTCAGAGATTGAGTCCACATCACATACTAGATCCAATCTAACTTAGTAATTTTCAGTGCTTCCCAGTCATAACCTCAGTTTAGTATACCGGTAATGTAGTTCCCCATTGTCAATATGTGTGTTTTGTTGCTTTGTAACCAAGGTATTTTGTCAATAACGGATCTGTAAATGTCCCTTACATTATGAAAATTAATACAATATTGAAAATTTCTAAGTACTTTTGTTAATTTTTGAGTAAATGAAATGATGCTATTCACTGATTGGTGGACATTTAAGTGTGGAGTTACTGATTGGTAGATATATTGTTTGAGGAATTTGCTGGTTCTGTTGGGTAATCTGAGAATGAAAGGTTTATGATTTCATTTTGAGACATCTGATTTGTAAGATAAAGGTCTGCAGTCCATGGATCAAACATATTGATCTGGTACTATCCAATATTACACAGATTCAAGATGCTTATGGAAGCAAAGTGAAAAGGGTTGTCAAAACTATTCAAGTTTTTTTGGCTCTACTGACGGATGATAAATCATTTACATTCGGTTTTATTTTGAATACTTTCTCTTTATTTGTGGCCTTTCCAGTATTTCCCAGAGGTTATTATACTTAAAGAATGCATTATATTGGTTATATTGATGATGTAGAGTTGTAGCTATAAACTAAGGGAACTTGATTGAGCTGCTTTGCAGTGATGCGTCAGAAGCCAAACCTGCGTCATTGATATACCTTGTCTATATTTGGTGACCAGGTGTATTTGTTGTTTGTTTATTTGTTTTAATTAGATGTATTGAACTGCCAGTACAGTTCTGCTTGATTTGCATATTTTCAATGGAGGTGCAAATCTAAGGTTACGAGGAAACATATGTTTTTGTGCACTAGCTTGCTTGGAAGGTCAGTGGAAGGGCGCACGAATTGTGCGTCTTCTTTATCTTACATGGGAGCATTGGTCTTGCAAACTGATGGAAAATCTTTATCACAACTGATTATTTTTTCTGTAGCAATGTGTATATTTATACATTAGGCATACCTCCTGACTGTCATAGCCATTTGAAATATTGTGGAGCATATGGAAACAATAGGCTTTAGACGTCACATTCATGATATTTACCTCTTACTAAATGCCTGGCTTAATTCATTTACATTTGTTCCCCATATTCAATTCCTTGATATTAACTTGTAAGATAATGCAAACAGAATCATTACGTCAAGTCTGTAATCTCTCTGGCACCTGAAGCTAACATTAGGCTGTGCTCCACAAAATGACTTCACAAGTAAAAATCAGAAAATAGAATTCCAAGCTTCATTGCTTCCTCAAGCACTATTTCTGTCAGAGATATCTTATATAACAGGCAGATTGCATTCAAATGCATCAAATATTAACCGTGATAGATAAAATACAAAGAATTCATGTACAGAACTATCATTTTGATAGTGTTCTTGATGAATCTGAGCTTTTTAATAACTAAGACTTTGATCATCTCTTGGTATCATCATTAATGATTTCTTTTTATCTTAGAAATTTTCTGCTGTGCTTGCAGTGATGGAAAGACTGAAGGTCACTGAACATTTTATTTAGGTGTTGGGGGTCTTTGGATCGCTAAGTTAAAAGTTAAATCTTGTTTGCTTTAGTGATTTCTGGTAGCAGGTGCTTTGATTATGACCATTAAAACAGGTAAAAGATTTCTTGGAGGTTGATAGATGTTTTGATAGGTGAGGTGTTAGGGAGATTTGTAAGACATAATATAATGAGTGCTGATGAGCCTGAGCTTGTAGAATATTTGGCATTTTGGTAGATTTCCTGGAGCGGAACCAGATCTGGCATGCCTACAAATACCATTCTTATTATAGAACACTGTGAACCCTAACAAAGACAGACACCCCTATTACTAAGTTAAGAATTTCCTAACTTTTACATATATTGATTACCTGAAAGATATTGTTGAATAAAGACAGATTGGAATGTAAGAAGATCAGTAAGCAAAGCCTGGTTGTGTTATTAGTCAGTGATGCATTGGAGGTCATTGAAGGTCTTGTACCTGATGAAGTCATGCCTCATTCTCACTTGCAGAATAAGCAGTAACTATCAGACAACCCAAAAAATGCAGAATTCAAGGATGTTCATGACATCACAAAAACATCACAAAACTGGGGTCCTTATTATTTTTATGAATTTTTTGATCTTTTAGCCTGAGATAGAATGTTATCTGGTGAGCTTTTGTTGGAGATGGAGGTGAGATATGGGGTTATAAGACAGATTGATGGCAGTGGTGAGAGATAGGAGTCTGGCAGGGGTCTCAGTGTGTATGTGTGGGGAATCATTATTTCCTGTTTATATACACGGCTACCTATGATGGTTCTCACATGGAGTTATGATAGCAGTGGGATATAAACAGTGGTCAGGAGCAAACTGACAGCAGTCTGTGTCCTAATATTACAGAGATCTGTACAGCTACCAAAACCTTAAACTGAATGTCATAAAGATAGAGAAATTACACACTAGGCCAAGGCATGAAATGCCAAGAAAATCAGAAAACTTTCAAAATATTTTACATCAATTTGTACCCACTGAGTTGCTTTCAGGAAGTCAAGCTGAGTATAAGAAAATCTTATATGATGTATGAAATTATGAATACAGAAACAAGGAGAGGTGTAAAATTATCAGTACTGTTTAAAAGACCTGAGAAGTATATATAAACGTACGAGATATACTCAAAGGGGTATAGGTCATCATTTAAAGGAAAAAATAATACAGGGATATTGATGGGGGTCTCAAATTTACACTGAAGTAAAGATCATTAATGTTTTTGAAAATCTATCCGAACTTGAATCTTGATGAAGAAGCTGGTGTTAACACACATTTACAGGTCATGTTGATTTTTTTACTTTCAATGTATCATCAGTTTACATGAAAGCAGCAAGTTACTGAAATTTATTACATAATTTGTGTTAACAGAAGAAGCCATGATCCATCATCAAGATGCTGTTAGATTTTCTGCAGGATACGATTAATCCTACTGTTATTGGTGTATTAAAGAACAAGTGAAGTTATCCTGAAACACAAATAATTTAAGGAAATATAAGGGACAGTCAAGGACAGACTTTGGTTATCTTTTTAAAACACTGGTTATTTGTGGCAGTTTGTGTTTAATGACAGTAGCTCTGTATTCAGTATGTACCAGGAAGCTGGCTGGAAGTAGCTCTGCGTTATGACACATCTTTCAAGTAAAAAATTATTTAGGGCAGCTTATAAACATGGGCAAGATATCTTTCCGCACTTATTATTAAAATCTTGATAGTCTTTCCTATTCAAGGTTTTAAACTTCTTTGCCTGAAAAAATAGAAGAAATTGACAGAAAACCTTCATTTCAATGTGGCAATGTTTGTATTATGCATTTACAAACAATCAATTATTTTGTGTTATTGTCCGTGTCAGCTAGTTGGCCATTTCAGACAATTTGCTGTTCTAGGACACTCAGAAATTGACAGTCTCTTTGTCAAAGTAGGCTGATCAATTCAAACCCCTAACATAGACTGACAGTTTTCAGGAAAACTTGGCCTAATACAAATCAAATTTCCAATACTAGACTGGCCAGCCAAGTATTTAGAGTTTAATTTATTAAGTGTTTTTCCCCCTCAAAGCATGATTTCATGGAACTTGATAAACTTTAAAATAGCTTCTTTTAAAAAATAATTATGGGTGTTACATTGAGATTAATCAAAATGATATCTCAGTTTTGTGTTACACTTGCATGTCTTTGGAAAGTGGAGGAGCATGACCTCCAAACTGATAGTTTGATTCACATTCTGGTGCCTGTTTTGATGATATCTCCATTTTGTTCTCCAGATATATATTTCTAATGTTTTAGCTAAGTCTTGTAATTCTTGCAGGTTTACATCATCCTTAGAATAGTGTAGGTAATAAAATAAATGAGATGAAATTGCAGAGTCTTAGTATGATATAATCTTAATAAAACCCGAGTCTATCCATCATTCTACACTCAGCAGAAGTTGTACAGACGCTCCATAAAATCCCTCTCATGCTGGGATGCACACTATATTTGTTGAGGTGATAAATTAAAATGATCAGATCAGTTTTAATTGTGCATGCATGTCAAGATGAGGCAAGGATTAGATATAATGCTCAAAAATTTATTTATGTAATCAAACTAGTTTATCAGTTGTAAAGTTGAGAAATGAATAAAAAATTGAACATTGTGAAGGTATGAGGGAATTCTGGACAATTTATTGCTAAGCAGCATGGGGCTCTGGAAGCTGGATGTTGGCAGGTGTATCTGCAGGTTATTTTTGGAGCTGTTTGCGTAATTAAGCATATTTTTTCTGTCGTCAGCCTCCCCTTATGATGTAATGGTTGATGTCAGGTTCTTCCAACTGTGTTCAAAGTAAATGGTCCAAGATGGCCAATGTATGTCCTTGCAAAATCCATCCAATTCTCTCAGATTCCATACAACCTGTTCATTTGACTTACTGGTGTAATTGAAGACAGTTTTATGGAAATGTTTTTCTTTTACTTTCATGAAGTGTCCTTGTTTGCTCCTGAAAGCAAGCTTTGAAAATCCACAGACAAATGAGAGTTTGGTTTTAATTTATATAATCTCTTACTGCAACAATTACATCACACGGTAACACATCCCCATTCTTAAGCACATTCCCATTACAAAGCCACTGGTTATTTGTACCCCTGGCATGTGCATAAACAAACTCAAGAGATTTCATATGTCTACAGATCAGAGCTATTTATGTGGAGGTTTTTTTTTTTGCTGGATCTTGGAAAAAAAGGTGTGCATAAGACATCATTTCAGATTATATAAGACAGTTTGATGTCTTGGTGCTTTCTTGTTGCATAATCAGCCTTTAACCAAAGTTATGATGCGTACTTTTATGATATTGAAAAGAATTGCTATTATCATCAAGAGAATGTCACAAATAGCCAAAAAATCATCATCCACTTTCAAGTTAATTGACAACAAAACATTCTGTATCATGATTATTTGTTGGCAAAAAGGGAGAGAGAAAAAAAAGAAAGAAACTGGCAGCAATCAGTTTTTACTTAATGGTTATAATACACCTGGATATTATATACATAAAGATAGCCATCATGATGTGGAATGAAGGTAGAAATAACTGTATCTCTGAACACATCAAGATGAGGGAAGTAGGTCTCTAGTTTATCTGATTGTCTCAGCTATCCTGGCTTCTTCGTTAGTACAGTAATTAACAACAATGTCAGCAGCTTTGTCATCTATTAACAGATTAACAGGTCTGAAGGTCACCAGATATTTGACTTTTCAGTGCAGACTCCCTGACATGGATAAGGTGACCTTTTACTATCTTCATATATGTTGGGGATACTCTTCCTTGCTCATAAAAATCAATACTGATTATAAATCATAATTCTTTAGAGGGCTTTTTTGATAAGGTCAGGGCCAATCTTTCATCAGTAACTAAATGTGGATCACTTTCTAGTCCATGTAGTTCAAGTAAAAGCTGTTTACTCTGAGTGTGGGTGTATGGCCTGTATTTGTCACACCCAGTTTTTCCTGTTCTCTATCTACCTAGGTATAAGACATGAACCCCTTATAAATAGAATCTTTCCCATTTAAATGTCCCAATAAATCTCTAACTTATCGGAGATGTAAAATGTGAAGAGCTTTGTACACAGGTTCCTCATGTGTGAAGACCCAACTCACAGGCATTCAATTTGCAAGAAAACAAGAAAAATGTTTCATGTTGATTAAGGATAGGATCATATTACTTGTTTCTTTGTGACTGTTTTGCTTATTGATTATAAGCCTATTCTTATCTATAGATTTTTGACATCAAATAAGATGGCAGTAATGCATGATGTGTATTGTGTGAATTATTTAAATCACTACTGAAGGTCTTTTAATAAAAGCTTCATTATAGAAAGAGCAGAATGCTTATTGTACTGAGATCAGGGACAGAGAAGAAATCACAAACAATTCAAACACTGTGATATGTACCGGCTATCAAGAAATTACCAATATAAATTTAGGAATTGAAAAAAAAATCTCATTAACAATAAACTTAATTGTGGCAAAAACATTATAAGTTCAAAGCTCAATGTACACAAACAGGAAATATCATGTTTTTGTGAATTTCAGACACAGAGAACAAATATTAATCAAGTTTTATCATAAAAATGTTGACTGCTTATTAAGCAAATGAAGAGAAAGATCTAAAAATTGCAATGTACTTAACATTATTATTCGGAACATAAATTCTTTTTAGATATCATAATCAAAGTTTTGAAAATATAAAAAGAATATCAAAACTGTATTTTAAGAAATGTGTCATGAAAGTAAGGTTGTTGCTGTGTGTGTGTTTTTAAAATAATTTAAGCATGCAAACAAAAAAGTGTTTTCATAATTACAGATATGAAGTAATTACTTTAGATAAAGATGGACTGTTAAAAATTAATTTTTCTAATTTTAGTAAAGGAATAAAATAAGTACTGGTACTAAGCTTTACTTTGGAGTAAGTTTATAAGAAATGTTTTCAAAATGCTGTTTCTGAATGCTGTGAATGATAACTTGGATAAATTGATTCTTTTTTTACTGTACAGGAAAGATTCGGGATGAAATGATGGACACCGAGACAGAAAAGACACCATTGCAACAGAAACTGGACGAATTCAGCCAGCAACTCTCAAAGGCAAGTTCTCATCGGCCCACAAGTGGCTTATTATAGCTGCATGTTAGATTCTATTTACACTGGTGGCAGCTGCAGAAATTTATTACCTTAAAATATATTACACTTATGCAAAACTAGCATCAGATTTTTTACATGTGTGAATGTTCATGTAAAGAAAATTAATTTCTTTTCATCAGTATAAAAATAGGTTGTGGCAGATTTTTGATATGTAATTGAATTATTTCTGTCAAAGTTTTCATGCCAAAATGGCTTTATATTGGAGGCAGATAATGCTTTGATTTAATTTGACTTATGTAACAGATAATTGATTGGTATCTACATGGATTATATATCTGAATCCATTGCTATCTTTACAGGTGATCACAGTTATTTGTGTGGCTGTATGGGCTATTAACATCGGCCATTTTAACGATCCCGCCCATGGTGGATCATGGATCAAGGTGACCTATTCTTGCACTTAATTTTAATTAAGGCTCTGTATTTTGTATTCAGGGTGTTTCTTGTAAAAATTAATATGTACCAGACCATACATGCATTTTTAGTTCAGCATAGGATTGTTTTGATACCCCATGTTTGAAGGAGTTATGAAACAGAAAATGTGTTTTTTCAAAACATACATAAGAGATATCAGAATCAACATGGTTATTTAGCAAAATAGTTCTGCAGTTTCTTTTAAAAAAACAGTTAAATGATTTTAATGGATGAAGTTTGTAAACATGGTCTTGTTTCTTTAATCAAGGAACTTTGTATTGATTTAGAACCTCCCTGGTTGATGTGGGTTTACCTTTGATGTGTTTACTTTACAGGGAGCCATCTACTACTTCAAGATTGCCGTCGCTTTGGCTGTGGCTGCCATCCCGGAGGGTCTACCAGCTGTCATCACCACTTGTCTGGCTCTGGGTAAGGGCCCCACCCACCATACCAACCCCCACCAAACATTTCCATCCCACCCAGGGGCTAGACATTCAAATTTCAGAAAAAAATTAAATAATTGGTTTTGTTTTAATGAGTAAATATCTAAATCCTTAGATTTGTACTTGTGTACAAAATTTTGGCCAATGATGCATGAATCATGAAATAATACTTTAATATACATGTAAGTAACAGGTACTCCATCAATTTGTAACTTCAGTATGTTCAGAAAACTGCAGTACGTGTATCAATTCTGTTCTTATGAAGGAAGTCTTTTACTAATGTAGTGAGTGTAATAAGTTTATGTTGAATGTTAATTGTGTTATGGTGTACTATAGGAACCAGGAGAATGGCTAAGAAGAATGCTATTGTCAGAAGCTTGCCTTCTGTGGAGACCTTAGGTTGTACCTCTATTATCTGCTCAGATAAGACAGGCACACTGACGACTAACCAGATGTCTGTCTGTAGAGTAAGTTAGAATAGAAAATAACCATATTAGCTGGTAATGTGGTATTGTGGACTGTGGACAGCAAATATTATAGAGATTTTTTCTCTTGTAGATGTTCTTGTTTAATAAGATTGAGGGAAATGATATCAAGACTGACCAGTTTGAAATCACTGGATCCACCTATTCACCAGATGGAGACTTGTAAGTTGACATACAGTTTAAATAAAAGATGTGAGAGAGGAGACAAACAAAGCTGTTACTTACAGGAAATCTGATTGATTCTGGAAATTTTAATGATTGTGCTTGATGTAGGGAAATCTGTACTATTGTACAGTGTGTGTTAATTATTTTACTATAATTGCTAAAACTGAGAGTGAAGTTTAAAGAACTGCAATTGCACACTTTATATGTAAGGGGTTTGCTGAGTTAATAAAGAAAAGGGAAATAAATCTTAAAATATGTGCTTTGGATTTAACAGATATGTGGGCAGTAAGAAAGTGAAAGCGTCTGAATACCCAGGACTGGAGGAAATGGCCACAATTTGTGTGATGTGTAACGATTCCAGCGTGGACTATAATGAGGTGAGACTAATCACAGGAGAACTCTGTAATGGTTGATAAGTCATTCAGAAAAAGATTTTCAAGGTGGTCAATTTTTTTTTTCTGTAAATAATTAGATATGGCAAGAAAACCAAAGGCAATAATTTGAAACCTTGTTTTGTTGTAATCAGTTATGCAGTGTTTTTGGTGCAATATTAAAGATTCAGTGCTCTACAAGAAGATATAACAATATAACAATTGTTTTAGGCTAAGGATACATATGAAAAGGTAGGGGAGGCAACTGAGACAGCCTTGATTGTTCTGGCGGAGAAGATGAACTACTACAACACAGACAAAAGCAACCTGAACAAACGAGAGAAAGGAACTGCCGCTGCCCACGTCATCCAGCAGATGTGGAAGAAAGAGTTCACACTGGAGTTCTCCCGTGACAGGAAATCCATGAGTGTGTACTGCTCGCCAAACAAACCCTCCAAAGCAGGAGGGGCCAAGATGTTCTGTAAGGTAAAGAGAGTAGAAGTCGTAAGAGGCTGTACTAAAGATTAAATGGAATGCAAAATTATCTTGGGACAGATCAGATATAAAAAGTAATCATCAGAAAATTGTGCTTGATTTTGAAGTAATTTTAAAATGGTTTTTTTTTTTACACATTGAGATGATACATGTAGTTGTTGTTGTGTGTACTTGCAGGGTGCCCCAGAAGGTCTGTTAGACAGATGTACTCATGTTCGAGTCCAAGGAAACAAAATCCCAATGTCACCTGCTATCAAAAATGAAATCATGAAACATGTGAAATCCTATGGAACTGGTCAGTACTTGATTACATAGTCATGATACACGGATTATAAAGATCAATACTTATCACAGAAAAACGAACAAACATTTTATCATTTTTTTTTCTTTTAAAATGTTTGTCATTGAATTTCCCTATAAGCTGAAATTACTGAATTCCAAAATGAACTAATTCCTCATAGTTTTTTTAATGATTTTTTCTTTAAATAATCTACCCTTTGTTAAACTATAATCAGTGCTTTTTCATATATCACACAGTTGTATTATAGCTTGTAGTTGTATATTGACTGTGTGTTTGTAGGTCACTGCTTGTTCATATATCACACAGTTGTATTATAGCTTGTAGTTATACATATTGACTGTGTGTTTGTAGGTCAGTGCTTGTTCATATATCACACAGTTGTATTATAGCTTGTAGTTATATATATTGACCATGTGTTTGTAGGTCGTGACACCCTGAGATGTCTTGCCTTGGCCACCATTGATAACCCACCCAGGAGAGAGGATATGGACTTAGAAGACTCTAGAAAATTCATCCAATATGAGGTCAGAGGAAGGGATGTTAACATAACATTCATAATCAACATTTTCTCTTTGTATAAAAAACAGACTGGAGAGAGATGTACATAAAACTCAAAGACAACATTTTCTCTTTGTATAAAGAACACTCAACAGACTCATTTGATAACATTTCTTGTTACAAGCATTTAGAATCATTTTAGAGACAGATTTACTTTGTTGAAGAGTTAAATTTTAGCATCTGTTTTATGTAGACTAACATGACATTTGTTGGAGTGGTAGGAATGTTGGATCCACCCCGTAAAGAGGTTATGTCCTCCATCAAGGAATGTAGAGAGGCTGGTATCAGAGTCATTGTCATCACGGGAGACAACAAGGTTAGAAACAAATAAGGAGGGGCACTGACAAACAAAGAACATATCTAGGATTGAAACAAATTTTGTAAATTTTTTTGATTAAAGGAAAGGATGCTTTGTGTAAAGAATGATACTGCTATTGTCTTCTTTTTTCTGGGGACTTAAAATTTTGTGGTAAAAGGAAAAATGTGAGTTTTGGAAGATGGCGCTTTTCAAATATTGAAAGATATTTTTCATGATATAATTTATATATTAGCAGTTTATTTGTGGGATTATTTTTTAGTACACTAATTTGACAAAAAAAAAAAAGATATTCTTTTGAAAAATGGAACCCTATCAGTCTGACCAATTTTGAAAATAATTTTATTATTCTTAATTATTGCAAGTTTAGTTGGAGAGTCACTAGAACAAGAAATCACAATTATACTTTGTTTTAGGCTACTGCAGAAGCAATCTGTAGGAGAATCGGTGTATTTGGAGAAAATGAATCCACTGAGGGCTTATCCTATACTGGTCGTGAATTTGATGACCTTTCTCATGAGGAGCAGAGGGCAGCTTGTATGAGAGCTAGACTATTTGCGAGAGTGGAACCCACACATAAGAGCAAAATCGTAGAGCACCTGCAGGCCGAGGGAGAAGTCTCTGCCATGGTTTGTCCCAGTATTATAATTCAGCATAATGTTCTACTTAAGCGGACATGTCAATTACCCCCAAATGAATGTTGTCAATGGACACATCTAAAAATTTCATTTGAAGTTGTTTAAAATACATTTATGTTTATGGTTCTCTTTACTATGGTTTTGATTTGAAATTGTAGTTATAAATGTAGGCGTACAATTATAAATGTAGGCGTATAATTATAAATATAGGCACACAGTTATAAATGTAGGCATAAGTACAACAATCTTGAAAGAAACATTTTGATATTCTTAAACTTTGACCAGAACAAGATATTTTTCTATTTGTTAACAGACTGGTGATGGTGTAAATGATGCCCCTGCCCTGAAGAAAGCTGAGATTGGTATTGCTATGGGCTCTGGAACTGCTGTGGCAAAGTCTGCTTCAGAAATGGTGTTGGCTGATGACAACTTTGCCACCATTGTATCAGCGGTCGAAGAAGGTCGTGCTATCTACAACAATATGAAACAATTTATTAGATACCTGATCTCGTCAAACATTGGAGAGGTTGTATGGTATGTTGATTGAGAAAAATAATTAACCTTTGCAAGAAAATGTCTTTATGCAAACAATAGCAGATGAAGTGATTGTTGTCATAGAGAGAGCTGTGTTGTAAAGCTTTTGCAATAAATGTCTAAGTATTTGGAAAATAAATATGTTTGGTAGCACTAAATAGACATCTGAAAAATGAAATATGACTGTTGACAGTATTTTCTTGACTGCTGCACTGGGAATCCCTGAGGCTCTGATCCCTGTACAACTGCTGTGGGTCAACCTGGTCACCGATGGTTTCCCAGCAACTGCTCTTGGATTTAACCCACCTGACCTTGACATCATGAAGAAACCACCCAGAAACTCCAAGGAAGGCCTGATCACCGGCTGGCTTTTCTTCAGATATATGGCTATTGGAAGTAAGTGTGCAACAAGATTGTGTCTACAGGTTAAAGGGCATTTTCTGGGTGAAATTTTGCTGTAAAACTTGTAGAAAAAATATTTTTGTTGGTAATATGTTAAGACTTGGTTTATGAATGTTTATCTTTCAGTTTATGTTGGCTGTGCTACTGTTGGTGCTGCTGCCTGGTGGTTCATGGTGTACGACCAAGGCCCACAACTCAACTATTACCAACTTGTAAGATATTCAGCACTTGCTTTGATTGTGTTCACTTGTTGAATAATGAATGATTTATGGTAATTTTTACCACTATATCTGTAATATTTGTTATGCATTTTTATAACTGCTGTTCTTTATTTCAGGGTCATTCATCATTCATGTCATTATTTTATGACTTTGTATTAAGTATTGATATTTTATGAGACCTCTAACCCTTACAGACTCATCATATGCAATGTCCAGCAGAACCAGGAATGTTTAAGGGTGTAGACTGTCATATATTCAATGACCCTCATCCTATGACAATGGCTTTATCAGTCTTAGTCACAATAGAAATGCTGAATGCTCTCAACAGGTAATCAATCACTACCCACAGTTCTGACACACAAACACACACACAGGGTCCCCCCACTCCTTCATATCATCATACTTAAAATGAATGTGGAAGGCTTTAAGAAGCTTAGCATGTTCATTCTACTCATCATCATTATCAGGCAAAGCTAAACATCTTGCTTATTTCTTGTTGAGGATGTTATAGTTATAAGATGAAAATTACTGTAAGCAGGATGTTGAGTTTGCCACCCTATCTGCTCTGTCAATCCTTGCACTTACTTTGACCTCCCTCTGTCTCCCATACACAGACCCACCATTCCCAGTGTCTGGCCCAGGATGAAATGTTTAAAGGGGTGGATTGTGAAATCTTTGACAGCCCTCATCCCATGACCATGGCTCTCTCTGTCCTTGTTGTCATAGAGATGCTTAATGCCCTCAACAGGTAAGGAGCACGGCAACTCAGGAAGTGCTTATTTCTTACGACAACTGTCGCCATATCAGCAGTTGTCTTAGCAGCCATTAGTTACCATAAGGGGATGCTTGTTGTCTATATAAGGAATGAATTCTGATTTCTGAATGTGAGAAATAATTTGTAAAGTAAAACACAGCATGGTACCTGTACTACAGAGGAGCAGGGCTCTCTTGTTAAAGTATTGAGTAGATATGATGGATGGGGGTTACAGATATTTGGGTAGCGGTGCATCCTCTTGTGGTACAGGCTGTCTGGGAGCAATTCCTGCATGTTGCTAATCATGTGTGCTCCTTATTTGTTATCAGCCACACCTACATTGTCAGGAGTCCTTGTCATGGCATTTTACAAAATAACTGCATGTCACATTACAAATATATACATACAATGCATTCATTTTAGTTTAGAGATATTATTTTGAAAGCTTATTAACTGCAAGCCAAATGTTTTTTGAAAAAGAAATTATTTGTTTGATATTTATGATAAATGGATTTGAGACTTGGAAGTTGTTGAATTCTGTATAATGTGTGCAAGTTTTGAAACTATACATATTTGAAGTAGTTTGCATGAAAAAGTTTTAAAACATAAGTTATCTTGAGTTTTTTAACACTAAAGCTAAAGATAGTTATGAATGATATTAAGTGAGTGTGTATATTTTGAATCCATGTCTAACATCAGCATTTAAAAAAAAAAATTAAAGCATATTCATTAAAATTGTGCTGGAAAGCACAGAATAGTAGTTTGTAGATGTGATAAATATCTTTGTTCTCCATTTACTGATATTAAATCGTTTGTTTTGTTCAGCTTGAGTGAGAATCAGTCCCTACTGGTGATGCCCCCATGGTCAAACAAATGGCTTATTGCAGCCATCGCTCTCTCCATGGGCCTCCATTTCTTCATCCTGTATGTGGACTTTATGGCTGTAAGTACATCTGTACTAGTGGGCAGTTTAACATTATGTCATTAAGTTTATTATGGACATAGGCAGGACACTTCCTGATATTCTCTCTTGTAGTATTTGGTCACATTCAATAATTTTTAATGATGAAATGTAGATCAGGACATTTTTTTTTCCTTGTCTGCAACTTTAATCATGGTCAAGATGTTTAAGACCATTTGATTAAAGATTTTACATTTGATGCTCATCAAGGCAACAGCTTTATATCATGAAGGTTAAACAAGAATGATGACATCTTGGTCACTGTGTGTCACACATTAAATTAACTGTTGTATGGGTAAATTAGATAATTTTATGACATATTACAAGAATTCTAAGAATCTTGGATTACAGTGTCATTTTAAGGTCACTATATTTATTTCTGTGTACTGTTTACTAGATGCGTTACATAATGTCAGTGAGTAAATTTTAAGTGGAATGCTTCTTCTTTCAAATTTGCATCAAAACATCTTGCTGCATGTAATGTTTGCTGCAGAAATATTTATTCATAATTAAACCAGAACTTTCTAGAGCAATTGAAACATCTTCAAATGCTAATGAGGCATTATATATACAATATATGTATAGTCATTGATAGCAAAGACATTTAGTTTACCAATTTAAACATTTTGACACAAATCACTTTTCGCTATTTCAGTAAAAAACAAGATGTGTTTGTGAAACACTGATGCCCCCGTATGACAACTTATAGCAAAGGTTAAACTTTCTCAAATGCAAATCAAATATGTTGATACCCAAAGTAAGGTCTTGTCTCGAGGAATAAACCTGTGAAATATGAAAGGCTTAGCAGCAACCATTGAATAGATATGGAAAAGGTTAAAGTTTTTTTCAAAAGTATGTCAAACATCAAGGTCAAGGTCAAATAGTGCCAAAGGAAAGGCCTTCTCCCAAGAAATACAGAGGTGAAATATGAAAGCCGAAGTACCAATCGTTCAAAAGTTATGGCCAAGGTTAAAGTTTTCCAAAAGTAGGTCAAATTCCAAGGTCAAAGGGTCAAAGCTGTTGGTATCCAAAGAAAGGTCTTGTCACAAAGATTACAGATGTGAAGTATGAAAGCCCTAGCACCAACTGTTCAGAAGTTATGGCCAAGGTTTAAGTTTTCCAAAAGTTGGTCAAACTCCAAGGTCAAAGGGTCAAAGTTGTTAGTATCCAAAGGAAGGTCTTGCCACAAGGATTACACATGTGAAATGTGAAAACCCTAGCACCAACTGTTCAAAAGTTATCGCAAAGGTTAAATTTTTCTAAAGTTGGTCAAACTCCAAGGTCAAGGTCAAAGTTGTTGGTATCCAAAGGAAGGTCTTGTCACAAGGATTACACATGTGAAGTATGAAAGCCCTAGCACCAACCATTCAAAAGTTATGGCCAAGGTTAAAGTTTGGTAAAATTTTGCAAAACTGGGTGAGACTCCAAGGTCAAGGTCAAAAGGTCATATATGGTGGTACCCAAGGAAAGGTCTTGTCATAATGAACACTCATGTCAAATATTAAAGCCTTACCCTTGACAGCGAAATAGTTATGGACTAGATTTAAAATTGACAACAGACAGACAGACAAACAGACAAAAACAATATACCCCTGGGATCTTTCGATCCAGAGGCATAAAAACAATTCTAAAGAATAATTGTTTTGATTTTTATATATTTTCAAGCCAACATTTTAGGATTTTTTATTCTATGCTCTATTGGTACACATTTGAGACAGCTTGTGCCCTCTTAAACTACTGCAGACTCAAATTTCTATTATGCTCTGACATTATGTAATCTTCTCCTAGTCATATGAAGGATCATGCTAAAGAAATATATCATATGTGCAGAATCATTTCACTGTCAAATTGCTCAAGCAAATAAAGAAAGGTGCATATGGTATATCACATTCATATATTGACTCACTATCATCTTTTTGTACTAGGAAGTGCTACGTTTGCCTAGTATATCATCTTTAGAATATCTCTGTGTCCTCATAGATTATCATACATTTAATAATCTTTGTATTCTTTTTACAGACCATTTTCCAGATTACTCCTTTGAACTTGGCCGAGTGGATTGCTGTATTGAAGATCTCCTTCCCTGTCATAATTCTGGATGAAACTCTCAAGTTTATTGCCCGCAAATTCACTGACGGTAATTCCTCCGTTGTTCTAGAATTATCAGTCCTTGTGGGAGTGTGGGCCGTGTATTTAGGAATGATGATTCTTATTCCTATATGATGATGGAGAGACTTAAGTGTTAAATCATATCCCCCCGTTTTTCCTCCCATTAACATGATTTTTGACATGTGATAACATCCCTCGTACTGAACTCATGTAGAAAACCTCCACCAAATATCTCTCTCTCCTAGTCAGCTTACAAATTTAGGAATTTTGAGAGCTCATTGTTCATTTTGTAGACAAAAACATGAGAACAATTTAAACACTCAAAGATTTCCTTAATGAAGGCATTTTCCCTTGTTGACAGAAATTATTTAATTTGACATATTTCAAATTAGGGATCTTCTCATAGAATCACATTTATTCAAATGCCTCAGAGCATTTAGAGCCTTAATTATATATTCATATATTCTCATTGTTAGAGTGAAATGAAGTATTGTTTTTAGGTATTTGGAAATGTGTTGTAATTGTAATGCAGTGTCGTACATAAATCCAAGCTTAGATACATGTATATCGGACCAAAAAAAAAAAGGAAAAATATCTGTTCTATTTAAGTCCTGGATGATTTATTATTATTTAGCAAATAAGTACATAAAGGAATTTCTTTGTCTCTGTGAAGTATTTGTTCATATTTCAGAATGCAACAAAGTGTGTAGTTAAATGCATGCATTCAGTTTGTGTCACCTTCATCTTTTGCTCTCATCTTAGGAACTCTGGGAAAACAAGCTCAATATTTGAACAAATTTTCTTAATTTAATGATTTTCAAATGGACTAATCGTCAGATACTAAGTACCATACCATATCCTCATTGCATTAATAGAACAAACTTCATCCTTTCATTACCAATGTGAATTTCCCTGAAGATTTAGTTTAGAATTTGGAATCTTAGTACTGAATTGCATGCCTCTCTGCACCTCCTCTTGTCCGCCTGTGGTCTTTTGTTTGTTTAGTGTCCAGTAGACTAAGCTTGGGTTTTTTGTATACCTGCATCAGCAATGGAAATTGATCTGTACTGATAGATTTTCATTGGTTTCCATTGTATGTAAACTATACCCTTTTCACTTTTTGAACTTTGTAATGGGTGTGTTATGCATTGCACTGCATTGCTAAATACTTGTAATATATGAATGAGAAAATGGAACTAATTCGTGCAACATTTTGATCAGACACCATGATATGATGAATTCCCAGTTTCTTGTCACTTGATATTGTAATAAAACACATAGAACAATAACAAGCTTTTTAACATTAATACATTTTAATGTGTACTTCCAAACTTAAAGAATTTTTTTTAACATAACTATAATAATGTTTAACATCATGCTGAGTAATTTTCCACTATGAAGGCAATGCATCTGTATTGAAGTAATGAGGCTTTAGCATAACTACCCAACAGGTGTTTCCCCTCCCCACTTCCTGTGGTTTATATTTCTTACCTTAAAACACAACTATCACCTAAAAAGGATTAGGGATAAGGTTACTTAACTTTTGAGTTAACAGGTGATGTGTTTAATTTAAAATTTCTTCAGAAACATCTATTTAATGGCATTTTCATTTTCTTTCCTTTGGTGAGGGCTTTTTCTTTAATCTTTAGGTGGTAGTTGTGTGTTAATTAAACTCTTGTAACTATGGGATGAGTGTTTATGCTTGTTTAACTGAAAACTAAATTTTTCAGTGGATGGTTAACTTCCATAAGAAAAGAAAAATAGGTAAAATTGACAAAATATTGGCAATCTTCTATCTACTGTAATCAAAGCATGCAAAACTCTCAACAAGAGAAGACTAGCTAGAAAGGTAAACCAGGAACAAAAAGTAGGAACTGTATGTAAGAGCTCTTTCTTCTCTTTTCTGAAAATTGGTCAACCATCTCTTGGCAGTGCTGCACTATACTATTTTTAATTTACTGTCTGAATTCTCAGTGAAATCCACAGTAGCCAATCATTGTAGAAATCTCTTAGAGCATTCTGAAGCTGTCATGCAGTGCATAGGCCGAGGGATGGTGCAACTCTATGCAGGGCTTATGTGCTCTCTGGTCAGTCATATACGTCTACATGAAATGGGCAATTTTAATGTATTTATTAACAGCCTCTTTGAGGTTCATTTGTCATTCCATTTGTATCTGTGCTGTAATATTGTAAGCCTGCAAGGGACTGATTCAAGTGATCATGTAAATGAAAGTGATTTTTTATTAAAAATTACAAAACAATGGCATGGTGTGTGTGTTTAGCTTTATTTCAGGGAAAAGAACATCTTCTGATATCTTTTTTTTTTCTTCCTGCTTTGTACTAAAGCATGTTTCAGCATACAGTACTAAAGCTTGGCTTATGTTAGAGGCCATATTAGACTTCTGTATACTCAAATATATATATATATATCTAGGTATTATCTAGGTATTATTAATTCTCATATATGTGTAGTATGGTTTTATTAATCAACTATAGCATGGTATCTGGCGAGTTTCAGAAAACTGCACCCCATTTTCATCCATTAATTGCATGTGTTCATGCTGAAAGCCCATTCACTGCGAATTGTGATATTGATTGGAAAACCATACAATATACTGGAATCTTTCAGACCTTCGTTTGAACACTGATTGACTTCCAAGATGTTATAGAGCTGTCATAAGATCTCACTTTTGTATACTGATATTTATGGGCCCTCTTTTGATATGACTCTAGAAACAATCTTTTATACTAGGTAATGTTATGTTTTTCCTTTTCTTGCTACCATAAATTAATGAAAAAGGTAAATTCATTTTGTTTTATAAGGCAGATGATTTCTTGATATACCATGTAATGGGAAATTTCTGTAGCTAAACTTTTGTTTTTATTTACACTCATGTACATTACTAGTTGTCTTAAATTTTGCATTTATCTCCACATAGAAAAATCAAAATTGACAACATGATAATTGTAATTTTTGCAATTTCAGTGACTGTAATAAAAATACAGAATTTAGATATACCAATTTAGTTACGTGCGACACAATACTACAAAATTGGACAACTTCAGAAATTACCCATCATACGGTACTTTATTAAAGCGCACGAATTCGTTAACGTGTATTGACTTTTTTATTGGTTGCATTTGGTTCATTTTATTTTGTATTTAATCTCGATATTTTTATACTTACACATGTTTTATTATTATCATTTTGTCTTCTTAACGCTGCAGCTGGTTGCACTGATCTCTAAATGGTAAATTTTGAATAATATTCCAAATTATTGCTGTTGTCGGTGTTCACTGTGGGAATTTTCTCTTTCATAACTTTAAATTTTATTAATATTAAATTTCCAACAAACCAATAGGAAGGGATTTATTTCGTCCGAAGTCTAATGAAAATATAACGAATTACCGATGTGACTTATGTTATATTTAAATATGAGAATTGTAAACATTAAAATTACCAGACACAGTATTTGCGAAGGTATATTGTCTTCCTACAACAACTTAAGACGGTACAGTTGATCGGTTTTCACTTTAGCACGATATCCACAGAGTTGATTGGCTTCACCATTCACAACCAAATCTTCATTGACCACCATATTTGAATGTGAACACCAATTTGGTTATCTCTTGCATGAACTTTTACGTGTTGTTTGCATGTCTCTGTAATAATGTGTTTATAATAAATATACATATAATGAGATAACCAAGTTAGAATTGAATTTTGACAATTGTGGTCCTATTTTCAGACTACCCAAATTTCTTCTGAACTCGTTCCCCCCATCTTCGGCTTACAGTATGACGGAGCCTTTAGTGCCAGAATATGCACCAATCTGGACGCTTTTAGACATCATTTGAGTGTTCCGTCCAAAATTACTCAATTTTAGTCTGGTATCTTGCTACGAAGCGAGCTCTCCTAGGCATGAAGGGCATACAAAGTATTGCACGTTAGCAGACTACAGTTGATAATCACTGGATGACGTCAAAATAAAACATGGCGGATAAACAGTTTCTTTCTTAGCGACTGATAGAGAGTCTGTGAACCGTTTGTAGAATGACTGTAAATTTCAGTTGTAAATGTGTAATATTATTGTTATTTATTTATAACTATATGGCATTATTTTATCTGCTTGAAATAGTTGTAGTAACAATTTGTAGTCTTGTATGTTTTATACTTTTTACATTAGTATGCTCAAATAATGAAACAGCATTTGGAGTAGGTGCTTGCAAATATCATGTTAAGAGAGTCTTGCAGTTTTATGTACAGATTTAGGTTTTGCATGGGGGACAAAGTGCTGTTTGCGCATATTGTGACGTTTTCTGGAAGTTCAGTGCACCGTTGACTGCAAAATGTGCAATGTGACGCTCGAATGTAGTACATAACATTTGTGTTCTCTTAAATATGTCGGAAATCTAATTTTACGACCCAATTTTACAGTCCAAAACGTGGAACTAGACCCATACAAGAAATATAGGTAAAGATCAGGACAGTTTGAAGGATTGCAACATTCGGTTTCCGTAGAAAATCCGCCATGTTTCATAGTTATAATGTATAAACAGTTACCTCCCTTCCATGGATTGAAAATCCTGGCGGCATTAAGGTGAAATGTCTTGGAAGAGATCCGACAATCACTTCGAGCCAGGAAATTATTTCGAACACTCTTGAGAAACAGTACCTCTTTCTTCCATTTCAACGAAGATGTGTGACGTGTGTGATTCTGTAGTTTAGACTCCAAATTGATATATTTTATGCAAAAGTGTTTTTATCATTGAATGAATGTTCAGGCAGGTCAATTGTCATTGTGAGAGAACTGGTAACATTATAGTCGTTGTTTACTTTGTCAACACCACGGAATGTTGACAAACTAAGTGACTTTCATTGTGTGAATGATGTTAGTTGTTGAACATTTTTTGAATATTTATCTATCGTCTCCCATAACAACTGGCAACTAGTTCTGTATCCTCAGTGCAGTGTTGTTAACAACTAGTTGTAACTCGATGTAATTGACAAGGCCGAATTGACATCCGATTTGTTGTTTTGAGAGATAGCATGTGCGGATTCATGTGGTCAAGTATAAAACTCTCAACAGGAAGTTTGGCAATCGTATACACTATCGAAAACTTTTGTGTATACCAGTAGAAACATTCCAGAAATTTAGAAAATCTGCGACAGATCTAGGAAATAATTATTTTATCGAGAAACTAAAGGCAGTTTGACACTGGAATTCAAACAGTTAAAAGAAAACTGAAACAGTTTATTCATCGCTATTGTGCTGTTCATACCACTGAAATCCCTGTTTGATCCAATCCCCATTACCTCAAGCATTGCCATGAGTAGCCCTCCTCGTCACCGATCACGAGGTTATCATGTGATCACAATGAAATCCTGAAGAAGAGTGAGCTGCTATAAAGAGTCGAACGTGTATTGTGGTTAATTAGTGTTGTTTGACTGGTGTAATTGACTCCTTAAAATGGCAGCATTTCCCAAGGACTGCCAGTTTCCCGTAGAAATAAATTTACTATTTTGTTTGTATTTGACTGATGTTTTCATTTTTTGAGGGGTCAGAAAAAAAAAATTGAAAATGGAACATGTTCGTGTTCGATTACTTGAACTGTGCGATTAAATCCTGTGTCTAGCATATTTTCCACTATGATAAAATCTGTCATATTAGTAAGAAGCAATCAAGATTTATAGTATAATTTGTCTCATACAAATATTCTAGCTGTCATGAGTTTGCAGTAAGGATATCAATGATATCCGAGAACAAAAAAGAAAAAAAAAGGAAACAAGATTTATTTGTAAAGGACCAGTAACCCAAACTTTCTCTAGTTGTATTTCGTAACCTTGTCACCTTGTTCTTGTCTCTATCTTGTTACCATATTACATTTTTTTAAATTCACGGACAGTGCACATTCTATGATTTGATTTGAACATATTTTATTGCTTAACACAAAAGGATCAGAAACAAGTTCCTACAACTTACAAGTTCTTCTCCTGGTGTTAGTAACGTTAATACAGTTAGTACAATTGTCACAATAATAACATAGTAAATAATGTTGGCAAGTGACATAGATAAATTGAAATGTTAATTAAATCTTTCAGATTCATTAATAAATTTATGAACTGCTGAAAAAAAAAAAAACAGTTCATATCATAAGACAAAGTATCAGTACCCCCATAACAACAGATGTGTGTCTATTAGAATCGTTTCTTCCAGTCTAAAAAGTTTGTCAAAAAGATTATTTCTTGCTCTTATATATCTTTTACAAACAAAGAAAAAGTGGTAAACATCCTCATTCATTCTGACCACAAATACATTTAGGAGAATCAATAATATTTCGTCTGTAGAGATCATAATTTAGCAAACAGTTGTGTCTTAATTTGGTGTGTATAATATTGATAGTACGTTTACCAAACGAAATATATTTCGGGGGTTTGGTAATTATATCAGTGATATTTTTTTTAAAAGTATTAAGAGAACATTTTATGATCATAACATACATATGTATATACATGTACCAATCTTCCAATTTTACCCTAATATGTTGACGGTGCGACCGTTGGGGCGAGCGCAGTGTTCACTTCATTATTATGATCCGCCTCTTCAAACCGCACGAGACATTTGGAACGTCTAGACTGTGACGTCACATGACGTCGTACGTTAGCTGCATTTCCATAAACAAAGTTTAAAAAGTGCAAATATTTTAACAAAGAACGTTTAATCTACTATCTGCATGCAATATCCATTAAATTAAGGTGAGTTTATTTTGTGTGAATTTTTAGTTGTTGTCACTTCGTGAACGAAGTTAGCAGCGAGAACAAGAAGCGATGCATTGTGGGTCAGAATTACTGCGGAAAAAATTCTATTGAATGAATGTGCAGTAGTCCGAATTTTCTCTTCGCCCAGGCGTTGTCGTTAGAGCTCGCAGTGACGAGCGGCGCTTCGCGCCGCTCGCTGCGCTCGCTATTACAAAGTTATAGACTAAAAAAAGAATAAACTTCCAGTCCCTTAGTCTTTAATAGTATCCAATGCCCCTCAGGTAGGACGAGGGCTTGTAAAATTACCTCAGATCCAAGTATGAGCTGATGACGTAGTATGGACTGGTCAGGAAGTATACATTTCCTAACGCTGTAACTTTGACTCTATCCAATGGATTCGGACATATATCGATCCTTTTCTCCTAACCTATACTTGTGTTAAGTATAATCTAATTTCCTCCACAGAATTATAATTCCGGCAAGAATTTTACAATTCTAGTACATGTGATATTGATCTGGTAGATACAACCCAAAACAATGCAAATATTAAAGGGTAATAATAATGACGCATTCTCAGTACATATTCTTCATAATGAAACTATGCCGCATAATATTCTACGTTATGCAAGAAGAATATTTATGAAAGAAGACAAATAAAAATATTTTGGACCAAGGGTGTATATTAGGGGGAGGGGGGGGGGGCTGTCCACAAGCACTATATATTGACATATATTGACATCATTTCTGAAAGAAAAAAAGAAATTGTCCAAACTCGAAAATCCTATTTCGTGTGTGTGTGTGTTGGGGGGGGGGGGTGTTAGGTTCCAACTTCCTTTCACAACCAAATTTTATCAATACATTACCAAATTACCATGATTTAACTGTGCTACAACAAGGGGGCAGTCTCCCCTCCCCTAATCTCAGCGAGATCCGTAGACACTAAAAATTTTGAAGTCTGCTTCAAATACTTCGCACTATGGTTCATTTCTATAGGAAATAGTAGTAGAACGAAGTCTTTGAAGCAGACTATTGCTGGAACTCTTCAGCATCGGAGGTTCAACGAATAGCTTATTGCTATGAAAAATCAACAACTTTATATTTTGATGGATTTAAACCTTTCAGAGGTAAGAAACGAAAGTTTTATGGTGATAGGGAATTAAAAGGATGTCCAAAGCAAAACGTTGAAGCGGACAGCTAATTCATTTCAGCCTGTATTAATCGAAACAAGCGGTCGAAGTCCGGGCACGAAACCCCGAATGAGATAATGTGACACTGGTCTGAGATCCGTAGAGACAACAGACCAAAATTTTTAGTCTCTACGGATCTCGCTGAGATTACCCCTCCCCCGGCCCTCCCCTGATTGCCTGAGTATCGTTTATTATCTATACATCTTTTTGTTCACTTTAAGCTTAAGCATATTTATACCTACATGTTCTAAAGAAAGTTCGGGTATATTGTTTGTCCGTCTATCACACTATCTTCTTCCTCAAAGTCCTCTTACATTTTCAGCAACAGGCAATTCATCTTTTGGAATATAATAGATGTACATTAAGGTTTTAAAATTTTCTTTTCATCTGGGGGTTGAAAACTGGTGTTTTTATACAAAAGCTTCCTCCAACTTCTCTTAGATTTTTTAAAATCAGCAGCAAATTCACCTTTTGGAATATGATCGATGGTGTCCTGTAGATGTGCAATAACATTAAGGCTTCAGATTTTTTATTTTAACCGTGGAGGCAAATTGGGGGTCGAAAAACAACGTTTTTTCTGCGAAATCTTCCTCCTCCAACTCTTACTTCTAAAGCATCTTCCGGAATATGATAGTAGTGTCCTGTAGATATGGAATACTACAGTAATGAATTTTCATTTTCACCCTAGGGACCGACTGGGGGGAGGTGATGTAAAAAAAGAAAGACATTTTTCTACAAACGATGCATGGTTCCCAGAACTCTTTTTACATTTTATACAGTAGCCAAATCATCTTCTGGAATATGATTGGTGATATCTTGTAGTTGAGCAACAAACTGAGTTTAATTTATTGTCTTTCTAAACAAACTAATTGGGGATTGAAAGCGAAGTTTATGTACGAAACCCGGTCTTTAATTTCATGAAGTAATTGGAAGTTTTTTGATTTTCTTTCTGGGGGCTAATTAGGGTTGGAAAAAAGTTTTTATATAAAGACATGGTTCCAAGAACTCCTCTTATATTTAATCCATCTTTTGGAGTATGATTGGTGGTGTTCTATAGTTGTGCAATGAGGTTCTATCTAGGAGGCCAACTGAGTGCCGAAAAAACGGCATTATAATACTAGATGCTGTCATAAGACGTACGTGTTTGTCTATAAAATTATACTATATTAAACTATATGGAAGAAGCAATAATAGTTATTCCATAATGTATATAAATTATATAGCAAATACATGTATAAAAAATGCTCAGGTGAGCATAAGGCCCGTAGGCCTCTTATGTTAGTTTTTCTTACTTTTTTTTATTAGCAATCTTTTACTAAATGATTTAATGAAGTATAAATTCTTTGTAAAAGGGATCTTTGTAAAGATGATTTAGCTACTGCATAGAAAAAAAAAACACATCGTATTTCGACCTCCATTTGGCCCCAGCGGTGAAAAGGAAAATTGTGAAACATTATTGCATATCTACAGGACATCATCTATCAGATATCGACAGATGAACTGCTGGGTACTTTTTTAGAGGAGTTGGAGGAAGATTTTATAGAAAAAAGAGTTTTTCAACATCCAATTTGCCCCGAAGTTGAAAATGTAAATTTCAAAACTTTATTGTACATCTTTAGAACACCACTAATTATATCCCAAAAGATGCATTGGTTACTGCTTATAATATAGATTGGGGAGTTTGAGGAAGAAGGTAGTATGACAGACGGACCAGGATAACAATACACACGTGTATACCCGAACATTCTTGAGAAAGTACAAGGATAAAAAACACGTCCCCAGAACTACTCTTACATTTTATGTTGACAAATAATTACCAGTGTTGTAAAGTAGGATTTCCTACCCCCCCCCCCCCCCGAGTCTGTACGTTATATTAGGACCCCCTCCCCCGGGAAATCTCACTCGAGAGCAAAAATTTCCCCTCTTTCTTTCTTAGAGTAGGACTTCCCCTATTTAATTAATGCTAAAATTATATCGACAATATATAATTAAAAGTTTGTATGAAAGTCTGATTTTTTTTAATGGAAATATGAGTGTTTTCGACTCAAGAATTATTCAAATTTAGTATAAGAAATCTTAAAATATATAGGTCAAATCACTGAGTCTCAACCAAAAATTGTAACTTTCAGGGAATTTTGTAAAATTAGTAAATAAGTAATAGTAAATTAGTAAATGTATACATGTATATATATTATATATTTAAATAAAATCTCTATATACATATATATAAAATCTCTATATACAGGAACAAAGGAGATTAATTTTACAGACAACCCCTTATGTACAGGTATTACTGTCTTTATGACAGCATCTAGTCTGCTGTTGAATTTCTCTCCATCTTCATGCTGGCGAGAACATTTGTACTAAGATGTTTCTTTTCTGGAGGCAAATCTGAAATGAACATAGAATTATAATAAAGTGTGCATGGTCATGAGAAGAACCCTTTATACAAACATATTTGGAAAATAAAAACAGAAATACTATAGAAATAGAATATACTATTAATATATAATTACAACATGAAATATGGAGATAACGAACAGTAATCAAGTTCGAAAGTCCATTGAAGCAATACAAATCTGGAGCAGAGCACACACGGACCTCTAAAACATCAGAGGTGGGATCAGGTGCCGTGGATGAGTAAGAATCCCGTCGACCAGTTACACCTGCCGTGTGCTCATTGTCAAGATCGGGTAAACGAAAAAATCTGTAGATAATTCAGTGTTTAAATAATGACCTTTCATTTACAGTTACATGTAGTATGAAAAACGACAGTCAGCATTCGACTTAATGATAGATTGTATTTGCTGATAAGGTCATTCTATTCATTCCATTGATCATAGAACTTGCGAAATGATGACTTTAAACCAGACTGTTTCATCAACTTCTTTGTCAATAGCTTGCCTCGTTTTAGAAATTGTTCGAACGTAGAGCATGCTCTTGTGTATCGAATCAACTGGGAGACATAAACCCCATATGCAGGTGAAAAGGGTATATTGCTACATAAGTAAGGGAAGTTGACGATAGAAAAGTTGAAGTCATCACGTTTTTCATAATGTTGTGTTGTTAGGTTATCATTAACGTCTTTTTCTAGTAAAATATCCAAATATGAATTTCTCAGACTCTGTGGTATCTTTTATATCAAGTTCACTGGGATATATAGAGTTGACATATGAATGGAAGTAACTGATAATACGTCGTCGATATATCTAAAAGTCGAGTTGAATGCTACAGCAAGTGTTTTCTTCTTCTCTTATATATAAGTTTTTAAAAAATAAATTTTGTTTTGTATGAATACTGATCTCCAAAAACTACTAGTACATAGATATTGACAATCAGAAACTCAAACATCTTCTTAATATCAACTTCAGAGTACTTGTGTGTACAATCAGAATGATTTTTAACAAAATAATTTTGCAAATGACCAATGACAAGGTAATATTACATGTTCCATTTTTATTCAAAAAGCAGTTGTCTATGGTGTCAAAAAGCCTGGACTTTAATTTATCGTGGGGAATGGTTGTATAAGTGTTTTGATGTTGTTGATTTTGGTAAAATTTTGTGATTTCAAAGGATGACTGCACTTAAGGATATGCGAAATTTGCGACAAAATAAACTTTCAAAACAAGCATTTTTCTTTTCATTGCAAGAATGGTCAACATCCAATCTACAACTTTATGTAATTACGTTTAATAAAAGTGTGTATTTACGAAGTTCGAATCTGTTTTCAAAGGCAGGGGTCATCACAATTTCTTGAATCTCCGTTCGATAATGAGGACGCCCACTTTTTTACTGACTTCATACATAGTCAGCGCATGTTTGTCTATTGTTCTACGTTTAACAGTAGTTGTATATTTGCATAAATAATAATGTGTCAAAAGGAGATTAATAGACAAACATGCGCTCATGGTTAAAAAGAGAAAAAACTGCTTCTTCTTACATTCGCTCTCTGTGTTGTAACCAAGGGTTGTGACATGTTGAATATTATAATTCACCACGTGATTTCCTACCTCAGGTAACTCTGTGAATACTAAATTCCGTCACGTGACTTGTAAGGTAGCATGTTTTGTGCTAACTAGGACATTGTGTTCGAACACGTTAAGTCATCTGGCATTGATAAAAAATCTGCTTTAATTACATGGACGTGATCATATTGTTAATTTCGCTTTGAAACCTTTGACAGTAGTGTATTTGTGCCATATAGAATGGAGATGGAGATGGGAAAGAGTGATCACATTCCTTATTTCAAACATGTCATTGTTATTCATCTAGTCTAATTTTAGACCCATTCTTACAATGTTAGCTCCACCTCTCATGCATATCTAATGTTCAATCAAGGGCAGGTAAGTGTAAATTCTCTATATTTGGAAAGCAGTAAGGACAAAAAACATTGAATCATTTTATTGTTTCACAGTCTAAAATCATTTTAAGATTTAAATTTGGTTCCAAATTGACAGGATTCTTTCATAAATATACAAAAGTGAATTAAGGTTTAGATATAAAAGCAACAGAAGCAACCGAAAAAGACCCAAAAACCGGCGTTAAGTGCAGTCATCCTTTTCTAAATGTTTTTGGTATAGTTTTTAAGTATCCACATCTGATTTACACCACTTCTTGAATATATTTACAGTACTCCCGAAGTTTCTTCTTCACTAATACTGCTGTTAATATATAATTTTAGTAACCAACGCAATGCCCTCATGGAAATTAGACTGTGGACCTTTTCACAACCAAAAAAAAAAAAAAAAAAAAAAAAAAAAAAAAATTACGACTAAGATAAAAATTTGAGCAGTCTGGGTTTTTTAATTTGATAAAGAGACTCACTTATTTAATTAGTCTATTTGTGTACCACTTTTTATTGAAATCGGAACAAATCCCCAAAAGCAGTAGCATTTTAAAAGAATTTTCCAGATTATTTCATTCTTAAGGCCGGTACACTTGGTAATATTTGAATAAAGGTGATTCCATTCTCGTGTGATGTCATGCATAGATTTTTTTGCAAAATCTTTAATAAATTCAACTGAGTGTAATTCTAAACAATAAAATGCTTTCTTTGGTTGTTAGTACGGGAATTAATGTCGCAGCTATTGCAGAAAAAATACATAACCCGCGTAAACGGGTTATGTAATTTTTTTTCTGCAATAGCTGTGACGTTAATTTTCCGTTCTAACAACCAAAGAAAGACATTTTATTGTTTATATTTATATCTATATAAATAATTATTTAAGGTATGATTAAAAAGATTAATTATTGTATTATTGATATGTATGTATGTCATAGTACGTTTCATTGCTGGAACAGCCACTGATCAGGAGATCTGTACAGGCAATATGCCTAGTGTTGTTCAGGAAAAGATAAAAGTCAATGACTTTCTTTAGAAATACAGGAGAAAATATTCAGTGGATGTAAATATTTGAAAATATTGTTTAATAAAAGAATTTAAAAACAATATTTACTATAATTAATCAATTATCTATTCTTTAAAGGGCAACTCTTACCCATGTATCTTTATGTCCCATTTTCTTTTCTTTATTACACCTTCTTTTGTGAATTGGTTTCCCTGATATCAACAATATCTTATTTAGAGTCATATATAATTAATTATTTAGAAAATTCATTATTAAAATAATGTCATCTGAAACAATTTTTAAGTGATTTTGATAATCCTGTTTACCAAATATGGAAGATTTTTTTTTAATCCTATCAGATATTTCAATCTGCTAATTGTTTGTAAGACATTTTATAAAATATGGCGACCTACGATACATTTTTGTGATTAATAATTATTTTAAACTATATTCAGTGGAAATTAATGTTTTTCAACTTTAAACCCATAAAAGTGTGAGTATGGAATCACCTTAAAATACAAGTATTATAATACTTTGGTATCATATTACTACTTCCCCAGACACACACTCATAAACACATCCTCTAAAATATGTATCATGAGACGTCTACTTTTTGGGGCAAGTATGTGCAATCTGACAGACCATTAGCCGTGCAATAACATGTATTTTGAGCCATCTATCTTTATTATACCCGGACTTTCTAAAGAAAGTTCGGGTATGTTGTTGTTATCCAGGTCCGTCCGCCTGTCACACTTTTTTTCTTCCTTAAACTCCCCTTACAATTTAAGCAATAACCAATTCATCTTTTGGAATGTGATAGGTGGTGCATTGTAGACATGCAATAAGGTTTCAGAACTTTCATTTTCATCCTGAGGGGCCAAATGGGAGTTGAAAAACGACGTTTTTTCTACAAAAAAAACCCCGCTCCCAAAACTCCTCTCACATTTTACGCAGAAGCCAAATCATCTTTTGCAAGATGATTAATGGTATCCTGTAGATGTGCAAAATGGTTTCCAACTTTTCATTTTAATGGGGTCGACAAATGACGTTTTTTTTTAATTTCACAAAAACCTGGTTTCCAGAGTTCCTCTTACATTTTAAGCAGCCATTTCATCTCTTGCAAGATGTGCAATAATGTTTCAGAATTTTCATTTTCACCCTAGGGGTAAAATGGGGGTTGGAGTCGAAATTTTTTTTTTTTTTCATTTTACAAAAACCTGGTTCCCAGTACTCCTCATACATATTACACAATTTGCAAGATAATTGAAGGTGCCCTGGAGATGTGCAATAAGGTTCGGAATTTTCATTTTCACCCTTGATGCCAAATTGGGGTCGAAAAATAAAATAATGTTCACAAAATCCTTATTTACCTACACGCTCGTGTAATGTATCTAAAAAAATCGAAATAAAGATATTTTTGTAACTGATCATATTTTTAGTTCCATCTCATAATCAAACTTACGGACCGTGTAAAGCAGTTCATATAAGGAATCTGGATTATGCCCGTATCTCTTTATCGAGGTTCGGGTCGATAGTGCTATGACACGATAGCGCAATGAAGATGATGCAATGGCACTATAATTCGATTATGATGGTGCGATGACACGATGGCGCGATGACGATGAAGCGATACTTTCTTTTACTCCATCGTACTATCGCACCATCGTCATCGGACCATTGCGTCATAGCAACAATGTCATGTCATCGTACCATCGACCCAACAGTCGATACGCGATGGTACGATAGTGAACTACATGGCCCTATCCGGATCCCATACATATATATAAAATTCAATCACCTCCCCGTTAATCTAGAGTAAAGAATATGTACACATTGCTATGGCCAGTAGTTCAGATTGGAACAAAATTAATTAATCATGAAATTATTTTTCTTTTATGTGATAACATATTAGTACCAGGATTCCCTTATTCGTCTTCCGATTATTGGATTTAATTGACCTACCTTGAATAAATGCTTCTGAAATCGCCCAAGTTCGAAAACAGAACCGGTTACATGTAAAAAAATAAAGCTAAGACTGGATTTCATGTATTTATTTTACATTTTTGCGACAATTTTGATTTAAAAACAATATTCCTCACAAAACCAGCAATGTATAAATGTAGAGCCCAAAACCAAAGTTTATTGTATGTGATCATGTTACTGATTCAAAGCAGAAAGGTCTGATATCCCCCACATAAATACAAAATATAGTATCAATTTCATAATACACCATGTACAAGTATTATGCCATTTAGTTATATATATAAGTATAAATTCCATCATAAATATGTATTTATGAGTTTATGGCCATAAAAATTGAAATGTATATAAATGTACTTTGTACTCCATAATAAAAAAAAAGTAGGTACTAATAAATGGTAATTTTATGCAAAGGCACCAAATAATATTAAGTTGGGACTAATAAATAATTCTGAATAAAAAAAAAGAGATTTTCAAAACAATTAACAAAGAGATTCGCTGATCCCTGAGATATACATGCGAAATGTAAAGTTTATGTGTGGGATCCAAAATACAAAGAATGAGATTCAACAATAAGTACGGAATGCATAATAATATTTTGTTAAATCAATCTTAATTGTGTACTTTTTATGGATGCACAAAGCCTAATCCACGATTGACGTTCTGTAAGCATGAACGCGCTAAAATAATAGGCTGTATAAGTAGATATAACTTTTTGGTTATCCAAAGTCTTGTAAACCGTTTACATGTATCACAACACAAGAAATAAATTACATTGTAGACTGCATAAAAGTAAGAGTAAGATAATTGAGAGACTAAAAATAGCAATATAGCTTCGAGTTATAGCCAAGTCCAAGAAATATGCATAGAAATAAATAAAATTACCCCTAAGTGTATAAAACCTTGTAATATACAGCCCCAGAATCACATAATCATTACATAGTCATCTCACTACACGCTGCTGCCTTGGATTGAGACTGGTCCCTACTTTTTAGGGAGATATATATCCTCTGCCTTCACCAACTCGTCATCTCTCTGTAGACGGAACACTTCTTTGACAGAAGCAACCTGTATCAGAAATGGTGATATATTTACAATAATTCAGCCCAGTTCTATTATCTTTATATAGAAGTTTTACAAAGTACGACAAAGTTACTCTTGGTCAATAGGGAAACAGGACACCTTATATATATTTTGTTGTGATATGGAACACCCTCCCCAAACTTATGAAAAGAAATTTTATTTAGTGTTTAAATAAAGCATTGACTAGTAACTTTCCGATTTTTTAGTGCTATAAAATACACATGTACATAACATATGGAGATAACGAATAGTAATCAAGCTCAAAAAGCCATTGAAACAATTCAAATCTGGAGTTGAGCAGACACAGACCTCTAAAATACATCAGAGATGGGATCAGGTGCCATGGAGGAGTGAGCATCCCCTATCGACCGCTCACACCCGCCTTGTGCTCATTGTCATGATCGGGCAAACGGAAAAATCTGTTGACATAATGGCCTAACAATAAGTATAAAAAAAACGTCAGTCAGCATTCGACTTAATGATAAATTGTATTTGCTGACAAGGTCATTTCTATATCGACCACAGAACTTGCGAAATGACGACTTTAAACCAGACTTTTGATATCCTTGTTTTATCAACTTGTTTGTCAATAGCTTGCCTCGTTTTAGAAATTGTTAGGATGTGGAGCATGCTCTTAATTGCGCATCGAAGCGACTGGGAGATATAAACCCCATATGCAGGTGATAAGGGTATATTGCTACATAAGTAAGGGAAGGTTGAAGTCATCACGTTTATCATAGTTTTGTTTTTAGGTTACCATTAACGTCTTTTCTAGTAAAATATCTAGATATAAAACACATGTGTCAGACTATGTGGTATCTTTTATTTCAAGTTCACTGGGATATATCGAGTCGACATATGAATGGAAGTAGCTAATGTATCTTGCAGTCAGTATTTCATAAGTATTTTCTCACAGACCATGACGTTATATCTGTGTTTCAAAGTTGTTTACTGACAATAATTACGACATTGCTAAATGTTTTAGCGAATAAGATTAAACAGACTACACCCTGTCACACGTGTATTTCGACAGTCTAAGTTTTGAGGGTTAACGTTTATGAGGGTATATAATAATTGGAGCAAGTGGCATTTTGCATAAACAGTGAAGCTGTTAACTCTTACTTAAATAATGGATTTCAAATGAAAACTTGGTATTGTTAATCAATTTATACATCTAGAGTACATATACATATATAAGGTTTCTTGGTTCTTGATGTCAGTTAATATACCCACATTTTTCTCTACCCCCGTCAGAGACTGGTCTTTGTAAATTGTAGCAGTAGTTTGTTGCATAGCTGTAACGCAAGCTCGTAAGTTGTGATTGGCCCAAATTACCATTGAAACACCCATGTCACGGAAATGCTGCGTGGGGGTATTGTAATACTTGGTCGGTACAATAACGACGGGCCCCTGAAAAAACAGTATAACGTAAATATTTAGTGCTTGATTTATCAAGTTTGCTCGTAAAAGAAATTTACCATCATAATGTTCTTTACATTTGAAAAATGAAAATCTACATCTCTTTATCGAGCATCCAACAGTCCATTACCTGATTATTCCAGGCTTTCATGAAGGCTTCAATATCCGAAGGATCACTCTTCTTACTGTGCATTAGAATTGCATCAGCACCTTAAATAAAACAGCATTCTTACTGTGCATTAGAATTGCATCAGCACCTTAAATAAAACAGCATCGGAGAACCGATTATACAGACAAATCATTAAAATTTTCTATTGATTATAAAACTTCTCTTTGTAAGAGTACCTGCATTTCTGTACGCTTCCGCTCGTTTTAAAGCTTCATCTAATCCCCATCCAGCGATGAAAGCTTCAACTCGAGCAACAATGCAGAAATCCGGGTCCGTCTGTGTGTCTTTACAGGCCTGAAAAGTTTCAAGCAAACTCAGCACTAGTATTATCAAAGACCCATAATCAATTCTGAAAATGCACAATGCTTCAACTAGGCCTATTAGATACCTTAATCTTCAGAGCAAACTCTTCAATGTCTGCAAGAGGTTGTGCTCGACCATCATGAAGTGAATTTGTTTTTGGAAATAATTTATCTTCTAAACATGCACCTGTTAAATATAAAAGCGTAGTCATTGATACACTAATATTCTCGAAATGAGGTCCCTTTCTTTAGAATAGATTTAATATTTATATATATGCATACCTGCAATACCCCTATCTTCCAACTTCCGTACAAGCCTGCGCGCATTGTTAAAATTTCCATATCCGGTGTCAGCGTCTAGCAGGATGGGTATTGACGTAGCGTCACTCATGAACTCGATAACGTCAACAACCTGAGTCCATGATGCTTCATTGCTGTCTCGCACCCCAAGCTGAGCTGATATGGATAAACCACTCCCCCAAATGCCACTGAAACCTTTTCAAGTATTGAAGTAAGAAAATGTAAGTTGTTATTCTTTTTTAATAAGCATAAAATCAATGAAAATCCAGGGTCGCATGTAAATATCTGGTAACCATAATAGACAGATTGTCAAGTTTTTTTTTTTTAGAATACTTATTCCTAAACACGAAATATTATAGCAATCGTGATTTAAGAGAAGGTAGGGAACATCTTTAATTTCTTTGGAACACTAAGTGTACTATAATTATATAGACTATTCTGAACAGTTTTTGTTATAGTAAATATTTATACACAAATGTAATGGTGAATCCATATATGAATTAATGATCCAAAATAAAGTGGACTTCTTGTACAGGTTTGCCATTTCTATACATTTAGCTTTGTGAATTTACCAGCTTCTTCCACAATCCGTGCACTTAGGCCGTTGTGAGCTTCCATGATAAATTCCAGTTTCTTGGAGTTCAACATATTCTTTAGTTTTGTCGTTTTCTGAGTGAAATAACCAATCAAACATCGTAAATATAAATGATATGTTCAACTATTATGTGAGTCACAGTGAAAGACAGGTACGTTAACTTTTATGCTACCTTTTTGTTCGATTGTGAGGAGGACATTTTCCGCACCCCTGGAAACAGCATATTCTCCACTGTAAGGAAATGTCATTTGAAATTATCTATCGAGCGAATATACCCCCTCCCTCTTGCTTCAACCGAATATTATTCCAACACATCATGTATGTAACCACGTGAAGTTCGGAGCCAATGAACATGCAAAATACATACCGCGAACCTGCAAACTATTCCTAAGAACCGATCGCGAGATACAACCCAGAGCCATTATCAATTCCTGCTAGAACACCACACCAGTCTTATCTCCCACACCCGACTGCCACGCTAGAATTAGTTCCCGTTCCGACACGTGGAGCGTGCATGTTATTATTGAACGACAACCGGTGTCAAGTCAAATCGATACTATAACTAATTGTTCCTATATTAACATAAGAGAAGCTTAAAGGATCGATATTTGAAAAAGTGATTGTGTTTAGTTGCCAAGTATTTAAATCAAACCATGCAATAAAAATTAATAAAACGTTGGACATAAGTTTAATCACTGCTTCTCTTTAACCTAGGAAGATTTTGCTAAAATATATTTCTGTAAACTAAAAAGAAATAATACAAACATGATATGTCTCGTCAATTCTCCCCAAAATAATAGCACTTTTCTCCAATTTCATGATATATTTTTTTCAATTGACTTTCATTATTCTTTAGCCAACAATGATCAAGAGTCAATTTGGAACAATAGTAATTCTAAAATGGTTTTAAAAAATGCAGAAAATTAAGGACAGAAGACCATGTGATAAACCTTGTGATAACTATAATCAAATAATCTCACTTATTCCTATGGTTCTTGAAGAAAGAAAACAAGGTAAAGAGAGAAGACAATACACAATAAAAAAGAAGAAGAGAAAACTCGATTAAATTGTTTAATTTATTCCTCATTGAAATTATATATATAGCCAATGGATATCAGGTCTTCTTACAATATGTTGAAATTACCAAGCACTAATTGTGCTCATTTATTATCAACTAACATATTTTGATATTCTTTTGAAACAAATTTATCAAAAAAATTCCACATGAGAAGAAATCTCTTGCTTTGACTTTCAACTAAACAACTTTTTATCAATTAACAATAGGTATTTTTAAAATTTCATTTATATATGTCAATTGATACATTCCCGTGAACTCGAAATAAAAGACACCACATGGTCTGCCACATCTGCTTCATACTTGGATATTTACCGACTATAGACTCTATTGGCAAACTAAAAGTTTAAGACAAACGGAATGCTTTCAACTTATCCATCGCCAACTTTCCCTATTCATGTAACAATATTCCACATAGCCTGCATATGTAGTTTATGTCTCCCAATTGATTAGATATTCAAGAGCATGTTCTTATATGTATCAATTTTGTAAATGTATCAATAATCATTTTTTTAAACAGAAGTAGGCTATCAGTAAATAAATTGTTCTTACAGGATTTCAACTATCTCGTTTAAAATCAGCATATCGCAAATTCTAGAGTCGTTATGATGACCTTGTCTTCACTGGAAGACATTTCTCGTAAAGTCAGAAGATCCTTTCGTGAAAGAAATATCTTCTTACGTATAAAACGCTAAGAACCGGCAATAGAAATTGCTGCCATTCTGCCTTCGGAACAATCAATACCCCTCCCCTCCAAAATAAAAATCACGTACATGTAGCTATTGAATACGGGCTGGATCTTTTCGCAAGGAGTATGAAAATTTGATCATTGAAAACGATCCAATCAAGACGTTGTCTCGTTGAAATAATTTAAAAAAAAATGCTGTTTAAAAAAAAAAGTTACTAGTTATCAGGAATTTCATTCCAAAGTGAATTACATTTTTGGGTCCGTATTTGAGCAAATTCGATCCTCTATAAATTTGAATTGACAAATTCATTTTTCGCTTTTCGATATTCAATAAAGACACAAAGGGATCATTTTCTGCTTTAATCAAGAGCATGCTCTGAGTACGATCAATTTGTAAACCAAGGCAGACTACCGAAAAATAAGTTGATGTCACAGAAAAGTCGACAACGTTTAAAGTCAACATTTCATAAATTCTATGGTCGTTTTAATGCAAAAACAGTCTTTCAAGGGTCGTATTTTGACTGACATAATTCATACCAATTGTTCTGCCTTTGTTTTATACTAAATTTGTCTACGGGTTTCTCCGTTTACATGATCAATAAATAGGGATCACGGCGGGTGTGACCATAGAAAGCGACAGCTTGTTTCGGTTGTGTTCACTGCGCCACTGTCAACTGTACACTTACCTCGTTCATTTGATTTAGGTTTACGAGATCGATCGGTCAAAGTAGATTTCTTTTATGTAGCAATGATATCTCTTTCTGCAAAACATATTTTTTTCTTCTAAATTTCATAGAAGCATGTTGCCACGAGAAATCTCTTATCACAACAATATCTCTTTGAAAATAGGAATCTTTTTAACAAAAAGAAATTATTTCCAGGGAAAGGATACATCTGATATCAAGAAGGGATCTCCTTCTGTTTAAGAGATATCTCAAAGATCTTAAGTGGTATTTCTTTCTATTTGATGGGTTTCTAATTGTACAATCAAATATAACTGTATAAGAAAAGAATTTTCTCTTTGTATGAGAAGTTATCTTTCTTTTTGAATAAACAGTAAAATGCTTGCCGTAAATCTTACAGCGTATTGCCCAACATTCGCAAATGACTCGCTGCTATAGGAATAAAGAGCTTCAGTGTCTTCACTAATTAGAGAAACCTGTGTCATTAAATTAGGAGCACATGATTTTATGAGAAATAAGAACATAATTCAGTGTAGGGTAAAGATAAAAAATAAATTATTTGTAATAGATGGAAGTAAAAACAGAGAACTTTGTTGTCAAACTGTAATTGTTAAAGAAGACAACGTCATTTGGAAATGTTCCTTAGCTGAAGTCTGCGAAGAGAACAGGTATAAGGTGACTATTTAATACATGTATATTATAATCTTATAGTTTTGTGATATTCTATCTCTTTGCATATAATAAAATTATTTACGATTTATGCAGCTTTATTTTTGGAGATCACAATCACTGATATAGAAAAAAAAACATGATATAAGAAATATACCATAGATGTGAAGATTGAGTTAAAAGAGAACTTAGGTAACCTTTCAGTGATGATATCATAAACTTTAAAGATCACTGCCACCAAGTTAGAATTGTATTCAAAATACCAGGTCACTAAAGAAAAACATTCATCAAAAGCTTCTGACATTGATGAATATCTTTACTCAAAGAAACAGAATTTCCCAAATAAAGTTTTTAGAAAGAGGCTAAACAGGGCTGAGGCGGTTTTAACCTGTCCTTTGTGACTTAAACTGATACTGAACGTTAACAAAGCAATCAAGAAGACATACTGCATTAAGTATAAAGACCCCATAAAACATCCTGTTAAAGAATGAAGACAATAGTACTTGGTGGTATATTTTCTTACCTTATTTGGCTAGGAAGACCAGTGTACATGTTAGTGTCTGCACCGTAAAACGGTTAATGTGCTCGGTTAACAAACACTACTATTTCAGTCCAAGGTTAAGTGGAAGTCTCTGCTTCTTTATCTTTGGTTGATAAAAATGTTTGTTTTTTTTATCAGCTGTAGGTTCAAGTAATATTTAATGAAGAATATTTATGTAAATCACACTAAAGCATATCATGCATTTCGTGTTCTAGTTGTAGTTGAAAGAATGGTTAATTTATGGGCACAATTGAATGTCAGACGTCGAATAAATGTAGGATTGTTTCCAAGAAAAATGTTCAAAAATAATTCTTTATTTTAGTTTACATCTATTTTGATAGGGGACAAAATGCACTATACTATCTGATTAAAAATATTAAACAAGAAAGGTTGTAAAAAAGATAAAAACATGTCATATGTTGTAGTGGAAGAGTGAAAACACAGAGGTTTGATGCTTAATAAAATCAAGAAATTATCATTTAAAATAACATCAAAGTCATATAATGATCAATTTGGCATACATTATCTCAAAGGAATGAACAAAGGGATAAGTTGAGGAAACTGAAAATAAGTATCAATTTAATAATATTTGAGCTACTCTTCTTTTGTCAATTGAACACGTGATTGCTTAAAGTTTATACAAAGTGCAGGGGTACAAATCATATTGTTCACATATTTTTGTCATTAAGAGAAAATGAAGCATTTTCACGTGAAATATTTACTTTCTTGTATTAAAATGTAGTTTGTAATCTTGAAAATTAATTTACAGTAATTTTGAAAATCGTCAATGCGTAAAGATGCAATTTTTTCTGATTGATGATCCTTTTATAATCTAGTACATGTACCAGTACTCCTCTCTCTCTCTCTCTATATATATATATTTATATGTATGTATTTATGCATATTTAATTTCGTCACTCTGAAAGTTAATTGCATTCAATGCTGCGTGAAGTCGTTTGGTATGAATATGAGTAAAAAAAAATGAAAATATACTATTTGCAAATGCAAAACATGGTTTATCTGATTAATATTTTTCATACTTAACAACTCTAAACTAACTGTATCAGAATGTGATGAACACAGTTTCACGATTAGTGAAATTATAATTTATAATTCATAATGTGAAAAAGTGAAAATAATGAACAGTGATCAATCTCATAAATCCAGTAAACAAAACGAATGGTAAAAAGGGCAAAAACACGGACCCCTGGAAACACCAGAGGTGGGATCGGGTGCCTAAGAGGAGTAAGCATACCCTGTCGATCGGTCACATTCGCCTTGAGCCCTATGTATTGATCAGGTAAGATGAAGTACTCCGTAGTCAAATATACAAATGCAACGACCAACAAATGTTATGTAACATGTCAGATAAAATACGACCCTACAATAGGTTGTATTACAAACAAGGTCATTATAACGACCAAAGTATATGCCGAAAACTGACTTTAAAAGGGTTGTTGAAAACCTTATAACATCAACTTATTTGTCAGTACCTTAACTCGGTTTGGAAAATTGATCGTACTCAGAGCATGTTCAGGCGTATCGAGTCAGTCATTTCGGAGACATAAACACCATATGCAGGTGGTGTTGGAATATCCCTACACGAATAAGAAGTTGACGATGGAAAAGCTGATCATACAGTTTCGTTATTAGTTGGCCATTATCGTCTATAGTCAATAAAACACCCAAATGATGTGACAGACTCTGTAGTGTCTTTTATTTCACTGGGTTCACTGGGATATATCGAGTCGACATATGAATGAAAGTAACAATTGTTAATTGATAAAACATCGTCGATATATCTAAATGTTGAGTTGATCGCCACAGCAACTTCTTCTCATGTAGAAGATTTTGAAATATGGTGAACAAATATTTACTTCATTATAGATTACGAATATATTCATTAACTAAAACTATCACTATCGTTTATTCACAGACAGATAAACTTAGTTTAACATTCGAAAACTATACTAGTAGTTTACAACCTAAAATATAGATTTACAGTTGAAAACTATAAAATAGTTAACAGGTCGTTGAATATTCTTTGGTTTACGCTTCGTGAAGTGTGGTTTACATTTTATAAATCTATTTTATCGACTATGTTTAACTTTTTCGTGAATGTGGCACACTTTACGTATAAAATGTACATAGAAAATGCATTGGGCATGCGTGGTTTTAGCATGCACTTCCATGTGTAACAAAATAAGTGTTTACACGTGACACATGAAGAGTTCTACTTACATATGACCTTACTATGGTTAATTATACGTAATCTACAAGGACAAATACGTTTAAGTACTGTATTTTGTTGTGTTTGAAATACCAGTTTTACCATCATATGATGATGTAATGGTATCTCGATTATGAATGAAGAAATATAATAAAACTTATGAAATTTGATACATTTAAGTACATGTACTTTGCAAAACTCGAATTCATTGCAATAAATGGTTTTGAAGTAATTTCATTTGGTGACCAGAGTTATGACCTTAATTAAAATGTGACACAATGAAGGTCAAATATACCAATAAGCCTATGATTTAAACTATTTCAAGGGTTTCAAAATTATAGCATGGGTTATCATTTATGACAAAGAACAAAGTAACCCCTTTCATCTGTGGAAAACATAATTCTGTTAAAGTTGCAAGATAAGAAGTATAAAGAACTGCTAAAATCAATCTATGCAATGTAACTACGTTGAATTGTGGGAACAATAAAATGTCTTTCGGACAAAAATATTTCTTTAAACGACGATGAGAATGCACAAATTGTTTTTTATTTTGTTTATTTTGGTTTGTTTTGTTTGTTTTGCAGCAGTACTCTATCACTACAAAAGCTGAATAGGCTCATTTTAAAAATATAACTTGTTTTAACGAGTCTAAATATCGCAAACTTCACTTATTAACTCTAAAATCCTTAAAATAAATTCACGTTCTGTTATGTTACTAACATTGCCACTTGATTTAGACAATAATGGTCATGAAATCAATTTAACAAGGACTCTAAAACGTTTAATTTTACCAGATTTTTTGCCCGTTTCTGAATACCAGTGTTATATTTTGAAATATTGAAGCACTTTATTTTTTTATGTTGGAAAACTTGATTAAAATAAATTCAGTCTAATTTGTATCTGAACAAGAGTTTAAGTGCCTGAAATAAATTCAGTCAAATTTGTATCTGACCATGAGTTTAAGTGCCTGAAATAAATTCATTCGAATTTGTATCTGACCATGAGTTTAAGTGACTGAAATAAATTCAGTCTAATTTGTATCTGACCATGATTTTAAGTGATTGAAATAAATTCAGTCTAATTTAATTGTATCTGACCATGAGTTTAAGTGCCTGAAATAAATTCATTCGAATTTGTATCTGACCATGAGTTTAAGTAATTGAAATAAATTCAGTCTAATTTGTATCTGACCATGAGTTTAAGTGATTGAAATAAATTCAGTCTAATTTGTATCTGACCATGAGTTGTTATCCAGGGTCACAATCTGGTGTGTGTTTGTGTGTGTGTGTGTGTGTGTGGAATGAGGAGACATCAAGCAGTTTTTGCCTTCAAAAAATCTTATAAGAATGTAATATCTAGATTTGTAAGTGGTGAATAAAAATTACATTGTATTAATTTTGGCATAGTGAAAACTGATTAAAAGTTTGAGAAGTCAAATTTAAATGCATGTGAAGAGTTCAAAATACTGGTATAAATTTAAACAAAGAATTTTTTTAAAACATTGCCAACAACAGTGGTGTCCCAGTTTATTGTCAGTGTCTATTTATGTATCAGTACACGTCACTAATATTACATGACCTAAATTTAATTTTTTTCTGATGTAAACCTCACTGCGTGAAATTATTAAAAAAAAGACGAGGAAATAAGAAAAGAAAGTGTAAGGCATGTATTACAATGAAAGCTCAATTTTAGTAAATCAGGGATACTATATTGACCTGTCTTGATTCTATCAGCATGTAGTACACTATAGTTCATAGTGATTTCCTGCACACATGGATATTTAGACAACATGAAACAGTCACTTGAAGTGTTTCCTGTAATTTTTAATAGCAGCTATGCCTTGAACTATCTCAATGGGAACACAAGTATCCCTCAATGTGCAATATGACATTGTGACAAGGCAAAAAAAAGAGTGGTCGATTTAAATAAGTTTAAAATTCTTGTTCGGAACCTTATTGGCCACGGTTTAGAAAAGAAACACAGCTGTGTTGTTGATATCAGCTAGTATGAAATAAACTATATGTACCGTTAGATCATAAGAAACTGAAGGAGGCGATGCGTGTCGATAGAGATTCGGGATACATGCCTAAATCAACAGTGCGAAACAACACACACTAGTGCAACTAGTAAACAGATTAATGTGGGTCAGTCTTGGAAATTAAACATGCCAAATGCACGCGCAAAAGTTTGGGGAATTGTAAAAGACATTTTGTCGTTTAGGTCCATCATATTGCCTATATTGGCCACGTTGCTGCCGCTGTCCATGGTCCTGAACTCCGAATCCAAGGTAAATTTTTACGTTTCTTTGTTTCTTTTAACATTTTTATCATTCAATCTTTCAAATACACAAATTTCTTTTATTCTTTTTAAATCTTTTCCTAAAGTTATACAAGAGCTTGTTATTGTAGTATTTAATTTTTCTCAGTAAGAGCTGCAAATTATGCGTATCATTTATGCAGGGGAGAACAATATGCTTGCATGACTGACCATTTCTACACCAAGTTTGCTCAAATCATTGAATATCATGTAACAACAATGTGCGACAGCAGGAATTTCAATCGATATATGATCATATCTTGTTTGATAAATGTTCATTTAAAACAGTTTTGTAATTTTTTTTACTAAGCATACACTTCTATTATTTAAATTGTCTTATAAATAATTAATATCGTGTGAGGGAATAAAATTTATATTGCAGAACAAAGAAGTTATAAAAACGTTTGACCTTCCCTGCAATTTTATTTCAGATTTCTGTTTTCCCAGCATGCTGCTCATTTCTATTTGATGTTATAGATTAAGCATTAGATTTGAACATTGACTGAAAGCTCAGACCCGCTGTTAAGTGTATTATGAATATTTTTTTCCCCTTACATATTTAAAAAAGAGATAAAAAATAAAACTTTGTACAGATTCTGTCGATGTGTTTGGTAGGCGACACGATGTGGCTACACTATGATCGTAATGGCGGTCCTCTGGCTTACGGAAGCCCTGCCTATTCCAGTAACTGCCCTTCTGCCCATATTTATGCTGCCCATGCTGGGCGTATCCACTGCAAAGGAGGTCAGCAGCAGTTACGTCACGGTAAGATGAACAAGCCGCAATAAATCACTGCAATACGCAAGCATATGCTAATTGACCAAAATAAATAAATAAATTTCACATTGTTCTAATGAACATTTAGCAAACTATCATTCATATGTTATATTTAATAAAACATATGAAATCACAGTCTTTTGAAATGTGGATTTTTTTTTATTTGGTTTGTTTGTTTCTATTGAAAAGAATCAACCAGTTAGTAAATTGAGTATCTATAATAAGGTCAAACACTGGCTTAAAACCCTCTGAAAAAGATAATTATTCCGCCTGATTTGGCTGCACAAATTTCAATGCAATACGTCTGCACTTTACCATTCTTATTGCATAGTCGTCCTGGGGTGGAATTTCTGGTAGATTGACAACGATTATCTGAATGTATTTAAACAAAACAAAATCCCTAGGAAAATGAACAAATCTGAAGACTGTGTGCCAAAGTATGGAAGATTTCATAATAAGAGTTATTGCCCCCGATATTTAGGACACTTCAATGCTGTTTCTGGGAGGCCTCATTGTGGCTGTAGCAGTTGAGGAATGGAAACTGCACGTGAGAATAGCCCTGACCATACTCCGATTTGTTGGCTCTCAGCCAAACCTGTAAGCATCCACACCATTGTAACGCCGTAAACATATCTCGTTTTTACATAATTATGCATGCACCTTTTTTTCAATTTCTCTTTCTCCGAGGGTCAGCAATCGAATTTTAATTAATTAATTATGACGATGACCAGCAAAGAGAGTTTGTAAAACTAAAACACTAAAGATGAATTTGATTACAGTTTGATGTTGGGTCTCATGTTGCCCACTTGGTTTTTGTCAATGTGGATCAGCAATACAGCTGCTGCAGCCATGATGATTCCTATTGTTGCTGCAGTGACGTCACAGGTTAAATCTGCCTCGAAAGCAGACTGTGAGTACAATTTTCTTGAAAAATGTCCAATTTCATCACAAATCTAAAATACTAGCAATAGAAATTTAATTCTATACTTTGGCAATTTAATCAAAATTAATTGAATTGATAAATACAAGTATTGAATAATTTGGCTGTGTTAATTAAAAGCGTCTCTGTTTTATTGTACCAAAATAAATAAAGAAAAATACGTGTTTAGGAAGAAAATCAGAATGTGTAAATATTGTAGACAATATTGAGGCTTTAGCAAAAATATTTTCGTTTTTTTTAACATCATACAATTAAAACTCCGAGCTTATTGTAAACAAATTATAAGCAAAGAAAACTGTTTTCTGTCGCTAAAGAAAATCAAGTAGACAATAATACTAGTACATAGACGAGAGAGAGTGTTACCTAACAGCTCTGTTACACTGGATTGCTGCACCATCTTTTATTTACACAAACGACGTACAGACGACGTCTTCGTTAATTAGGCTAATTCTTTTCTTATGCGCCTTGATACACTGTTACCTTACATCTTGGTGACCTTTAGTTGCAGCAGACAACCCCGACGACATGTATCTCCTAGCAACAAAAAGCGATGGAATTTCTGACATTCAGAAGGGGGAAGGTGCAATTTTAACCTCCATAACCCTGAAATCAGACGACAAGGAACAAGAAATCAAGGTCAATGACAACTGTCCATCACGCAACGAAAACATTATGGAAAGCAATCGGTAGGGGACATAGTAATTAAAACATGATATAAACTACATGTATAAATAAACAAAACATGGTTTAGTTGAAAGTGCAATTTTTTTTTTTACATTTTAATAACAATAATATTTTGAAATTCCACAAACAGCAGTTACATTTATTCTTAAACCAGAAACTTAAATATTGACCACCTTTTAGGGATAAAATGTTTGAAAATAAATACTCACAAGAATTTCTTGGTTTTTAGCATGACTTTTTGGTAATATTTTTTTAATTTTAAAGACTTGATACTTTTAAAGAAATCAAAGAATTCTTACATAAGGCGTGGTATAAGCGGTACAGAGTACAATTAAATAAGAACCAACGTAAGTCATTTCAACACAACACACAAATCAGATAATGTGTATTGCTCTACAGAGCGAAGAAAACCACATCTACGGATGATCACACCAGCAGACTCAGTAAAGCACTGGCATTGTCTATTGCCTACGCTGCCAACACCGGCGGCATTGCCACACTCACCGGAAGTCCTCCTAACCTGGTATTCAAGGCCGTGGTAGACGAGTGAGTCACATATCATGCTTTGATACAAATGTCAGATTTGTCAAATATAATGTGTTTTGCAAAACGTTGTTTTCAAAATCAGAAAAAGGAACATTTTAAAATCAGTCGTATGTTAGTATTAATGATTTCTTGTAACTCTTAAACAAGAACTTTTTAATTCACCAGAATCACAGTATCCTTCGCCAACTTACTACATAATGCCCATAAATTGTCAAAGAGCAAACATTTACAATTGCTCTTGGTTGTAGTGCATTTGCGACTGCGGGTAAAGCGTATGATGGGGTAGAATGGAGCTCGGGGATCAACTTTACGTCCTGGCTGCTGTTTGCTTTACCTATCTCATTTCTGACCCTGATACTGGGATGGCTGTGGTTAGACCTCTTCGTTCTTAGATGCAGGTAGGATGAGGTTTTCCAAACATGGGGTAAAATTTTAAAAATTATTTAAATTGATACTATGCTTTGCTAGCCAAGGGTTTTGTTTCGCTTTTCTCCCGGGTTTCAGATAAGCTCTTCTCCTCTCAAACCCTTGTGAGTAGCGGACCCAAGGGTTTGTAAAGAGAGTAGCGAATCAAAAAACTATTGGCTAGCGAAGATGTGCTATTCGTATTTTTGGTTCTATGTGATTAAAAGTGAAACTAGATGCTGTTCTTAGACAGTAATACTAGAATGATAATATTTGCCTTTAAATTTTTTCTTTTTCGTACCTGGATAACTAGTGAAGGCACCACGGTTTTAGTTTTTTCATATTTTACAAAATTATACATGTATCAAATTGAGCATATCCTTATGTGAGCTTATTGCGCTAGGACCTCCTATTTTAGTATTTCATGTAATAAATTCATTACCTGTCTGAAATCAGAAAATTAAATTTCTGTTTAAAAAGGAATTTTGCAATTAAGGTTTTGGCGTAAAACGGGCGTTTCCAATTTTCAGCTCCCTATTTTCCCCCAGGAATAAAATGAAAATTTCGAAACCTTTTTGCACATCTACAGGACACTACAATTAACAATCTGGTTTCTGTATAAAATGTGATAGACAATTTGAGAGGAGTTCTGAGAACCAGATACTTGTAGAAAAAGATCGTTATTGCACATGCAGGACGCCATCTGTCAAAAAAAACAAAAGATTATTTGGCTATAGTATAAAATGTGCAATAAGGTTTTGGAATTCCCATTTACATCCTAGAGGCTCATTTGGGTAAAGAAACGAAGTTTTTCTATCCCCCAAAACCTGATTCCCAGCTGCAGAGCTTCATATTTTAAGCAGTAGCAAAATCATATTTTGGAATATGATTGGTGGTGTCCTGTAGATGTGCAATAATATCTCAGAATTTTCATTTTAAATCGGGGGACCAATAAGGGGCCAAAAATGACGTATTTCTACATCAGGAGGTTCGTAGGCCTCATCTGAATGTAATGCATATCTATGATAATTATTAATTATAGAATACCCAGGCACGAAAGAGAGCACATTTATAGGCATATGCACTTGCGTGCTGGTATTACTGTCTTTTGAGGGCATCTGTTTGATAATTGCTGAACGACTATGTCTATACCAATCTTGGGTTTTAAAATTGGTATTTATTGTAATCAATATGACTTTCAGTTAGAAAAATCTGTGAACCATGTATTCTTTTTTCTATAGTACAAAATATGCAAAGTTAAGGAATATGCCACTTTGATTCACATAACTAAATTAAGATTTAAACTTATGATGTAACACTTACATAAAATATGATGATTTGTTTTCACAGTTTGAATATATTTCGATTTCTATTCATTAAATTTAAAAGATGGCCACAAAGGTTCATTTAACAAAGCACGAGAAAAGTATAATAAATGTTTTAATTCATATGATTTATTACCTTGTAGTAAATCCTGTGAGTGCTTCAGGAAAGAAAAGTCCGCGATTGATTTACAGGTGCGAGAAATTATAGCCAAGGAATTCAGGGATCTAGGCAGAATAACGTAAGATATATTATTCATTCATGATACGCAGTAACACATTAACCTACATTTCGCATTTGACGAATTAATTACTGTGGATTATGCAATTAACTACAATACCGAAAAAGAGTCTTCACACCAAATGCAGCTCATTTTGTACAATGTTCATGTCAATTCAAAGTGTAATTACATGTATATTATTAAATAATTTTATTACTAAAATAATCCTTTATCCTTTCCCCACTTTCAAAATATTTATGGAGTTGCAAAATTATTTGCCCATTTTTCTTCTTTTTACGTCTGTAAATTTTACTCCGTCACTTTGAAAGTTTTATATGCTTTATACTGGCTGAAGAAAGTCCATACTTGGATTCTTTAACACCAGAATATCGACTGGATTCAGTGATTATAGATATTGCCAATCATAGGCTTTTTAAGCCGCCACGTGTTTGCGGAAGACAAGAATTCTCAAGAAATCCGTCTGTTCCTTAAACTTAAATTTGCCAACAAAGGAATTGACGTCATAAACATAAGTAATATTCTTGATCACAAAGGGTCAATTCTTGTGTGTCATCTTATTACAAGTTGAAAGCTACACCTTGTATTTTTTTTTAACAAATTCATTGACCTTTCTAATTATGAAATATCCCTCTACAATACCTAGATATCTAACATTTGAAACCCAATCCTCCTACGTGTTCATGTTCTTCTTCACCATATAACTATAGTCCTGCTGAATACGTCATTAATAGCTAACAATGAGGCCTTCAATCACTTATTTTAATAGGACCGTAATTAATTAAAGGAACCCCGATCTTTCAACTGGCGACAAAACTTCATAAATATTATGAATACTGTTGAAGATTATGAAAGATAATGGGTCAAACATGAACAAGAAGTCTGTGAGCCAATGCTCAGTAGTAATACCCCCACTCTGATGTGAATATATGCTCTTAAGTTCAGATGCGACGAAAATTTGGTACGGACAGACATACGGATAAACAGAAAGTTGACAACGCATTCGTACACAAATGAATCCCATAATATGGCATGCCTAAACAAAGAGTCTGCTAAAATTACTGGCCTCACAGTTTATATGAAAGACGTCAGTCAACACTGGACTGCTGCTGATATTTTCGCGAGGTGTAAAGAAACTGGCTTGGTAGAGCATTTACTAGAACCCGCTATGTATCTTTGTTTGTCCAGGCGTCTGTGCATAACAAATATCTGTCGCAGTTTTCTCAGCAACTACTCATTGCAGATGCTTGAAATTTTAGCACAGACGTTGTTTAGGCATGCCATATGGTGAGATTTATTTTTGTACGAATCCGATGTCAACTCCTGTTTGTCCATGCGTTTGTCCATACCAAATTCCCGTCGCAATTTTTATCATCAACTACTCAAGACAGATGATTGAAATTTTAGCAAACAAAGATACATAGCGGGTTTTAGCTTAATGCTCTACCAAGCCTCTTTACTCCTCACGAAAGTATTTACAGCAGTCAAATGTTGACTTACATCTTTCATATAAATTGTGAGGCCAGTATTTTCACATTGAAAATTTGACAATACTCGATCATGTCAGGGAGCACACAGTGGGTGTGACCGGTTGGCAGTGAATGCTTACTCCTCCATGTCACCTCTGTTTTCATAGGTCCGTGTTCGCTCTGCTCATACTTTGTATTGTTTGACTTTTGTTAATGATCAATGTTCGTTATCTTCACATTAATTTATTGAAAAAACATGCATTTGAGCAACTTATAATGCTAGAAATATGTTTTACAATAGGACTTAAGACTGAGACCAAAATACAAGTTTTGCGAAAGACTTTCCTAAATGGTATATACGACCAATTTTAGATATAGTTATTAGGTTGGCAAGATGTTAAAAACCGCTTAAATTGTTGATCTTGGTCGTTTTTTTTAAAAACACTCTGATGTTTGATTTTTTTCAGATTCTTAAACCTTAAGTTTATTGCTGCCTGAAAAAAAAACTGAATATGTATTTTTGTTTGATTCTAAATGGTACATAAACATATGTTATTTCCAGCTTTGCAGAATGCTTGGTAGGTGTGATGTTTGCCTGTTTGGCAATTTTGTGGATTTTTCGGGAACCACCAAATATCTCAGGTTGGGGAAACCTTTTTAAAGACAGGTATTGACTATATACTTTAACTGTATAAGTACTGTCTATATGCTACAGGTATTGCCCTGTACTACAGGGATTGACTACATACCAAGGTATTATTCGCTATACAGTTAGTTTTGGACCTAATACGGAGTAATCCAGGTGCGAAATGGAAATCTGTATTGGGCGAGGCGAACAATTTCAATTTTTAATGAAACTGACAACAAGCAATCGTTTATTTATATCATAAAACATAATCACTGAGTTATTATCAAAACTTTCTGGGAAATACTTTCAAATCGCTACTCCTCCTACAGTTTTGGTCTGATATCAATATAACTTGGCATACAAGTAGACTATACTAAGATACATAACTTTTTGTGTCGGTTTTTGATTTCAATGAACAGTGTTGCCATGGTTACTAAAAATAGAAATTTCTGTGTAAAAAATTCAAAATGCTACTCCTCCTACAGTTTTGATCTGATTTCAATATAACTTGGCACAAAAATACACTATAATAAGATACATAATTTTATATATCAGTTTTTGATTCCGATAAACGGTGTTGCCATGGTTACTAAAAATAGAAATTTCTGTGAAATACTTTCAAAATGCTACTACTGCTACAGAGTTGGTCTGATTTTAATATAACAAGGCACACAAGTAGACTACACTAAAATACATAATTCTGTGTATCGGTTTTTTATTTCAATGAACGGTGTTGCCATGGTTACTAAAAATGGAGATTTCTTGGAAATACTTTCAAAACGCTACTTCTCCTACAGTTTTGATCTGATTTCAGTATAACTTGGCACACGAGTAGACTACACTAAGATACATAATAAATATATGTCGGTTTTTGATTTCGATGAACGATGTTGCCATTGTTACTAAAAACAGAAATTTCCTTGAAATTCTTTCAAAATGCTACTCCTCCTACAGTTTTGGTCTGATTATAGTAAAACTTGACACACAAGTAGACTACACTAAGATACATAATTCTCTGTACCAGTTTTGGATTTCGATGAACAGTGTTGCCGTGATTACTAAAAATTGAAATTTTCTTGAAATACTTTCAAAATGCTACTCCTCCTACACTTTTTGTCTGATTTCAGTATAGTTTGGCATACAAGTAGACTACACTGAGATACATAATTGTCATATTTGTTTTTTTGATTTTGTTGAATGATGTTGCATGCTTACTTAAATCGAAATTTCTGTAAAATTGTTTTAAAAGGCTACTCCTCCCACAGTTTTAGTCTGATTGCAATAAATCTTGCCACAAAGAGAGACAAAACCAAGGATGATTATTCTATTTATTGCTGTTGCAAAGTTTCAAGTCCATGCAAGTGCTACTTTTATCTTCTTTTATAAGTACAACCAGTAGAGGTACAGTCTCGTCAGAGACTTCTGGTTTTTCTGAATACAGTCTTTTGTATCAAATACTCGGCCTATTCATACGGTGTTATAAGCTAATTTTTACACAGGTACTTGGATTTTGGTTTATAAATATGTATGTACCTTATTGATATGTAAAAAGAGTAAAGTACATTTTTTAAAATATCAATAAGGTACATACATATTCATAAACCAAGACCCAAGTACCTGTAAATTTTTACCCCCTCCCACCCCCCCCCCCCCAAATCAATTTATCAGTTAAATGTGCATATTCGGTGCTTTTATCCTTGACGGAAATGAAATAAGAGCATAGGTACAATATCCATAACTTAGTATGACAGGTTTCACAATAAACGCCAATTAATAACATTGTGATTTTCAAGTTTTTACAAAAAAGGGGGGTGGGTGGGTTGGTTGATACGTACATCTACGCCTGCGGGATTTTGAACAAGGTATTTCTTCCTGCTATAAGCCTGTAGGCTGTCAGTAGAAACTAAAATATATATATTATTGGAATTTTTCTATCAGTAGTGGTATAAATTCATGCGCATGCGCGGGGTTTCATCTAGTCATATTAAATAAAATATCTTTCAAAATATCATTAAACATCACATATTCTCGGTATTATATTATCCCAGTTAATGATTGGTTGTATGTTGTTTAACGTCCCATTCGGGAATTTTTCACTCATGTAGAGACGTCACCATATACCGGTGAAGGACTCCCAATTTAGACCTTTATTCGGCACTCAGGGCCATTGAGCAGTGAGGGATCTTTATTGTGCCAACGCCTGCCGTGACACGGGGCGTCGGTTTTTAAGGTCTCCTCCGAAGGACCCGCAACTTGCACTTCAAAGTGCCGAGCGCCTGGCGAAGGAACAGTTGCTACCTATTTTTTTTTATCGACTTAGGTCAGTCGCGGCCGAGATGCGAACTCACGGCCTTCCGATCACGGAGCGAGCGCTCTACCGACTGAGCTACCGTGACGGCTATCCCAGTTAAAGATACGAAGTGAAAATTTCAACAAACAATCCGTTTTTTGTCGCCATTTTGTTTTACAATAGATTCACGTAGGCTTCAAAGACAGTTGTAAACTTAATATTTTGAAACTATAATTTGCATAAATTATCAGACGTTTCCAACTCGCGTTTTGTTTTGTTTGGTTGTTTAACGTCCCTTCGAGAATTTTTTACTCGTATTGAGACGCCATCACTTGCCGATGGTGTGCTGCAAATTTAGACCTGTAGTTGGCACTTATCGCCTTTGAGCAATGAGGGATCTTTTTCGTGTCAGCACCTACTGCAACAGGGGACCTCGGTTTATACGATTTCATCGGTTTCCACGTCTCACTGTGGATTCGAACCCTTGACGTAAGGATCAGTTCCTTACACCGCGACTCTAGAGCAAACGCTCCAACCATTGCGCCACGATCTACCTTATATTTACATTTATATGTAAAATGAAAGTGTAAATATAAATAAAAAATGCTGTCTTATAGATTTGAAATACACAATACATTCCATGTTAATTTCCATACCCCCTGCCCACTGACGTCAGATACAAAGACAGGCGCCAGAGATTGACATGTGTATTATGTACTGCACCTTTTACTTGGAAATTTACCTACAATTGTAATTATCGAGAAATCACAAACCTAACTTTTGAGAGTTTTCAGTGACGAAACAGTTGGAAATATAAATATTATATGGTATAAGATAGGTATACGATAGATATACCACAGGGATGACTATACACTATAGGTATTAACTATTATTTATACAGCAGGTATTGACCATACACTACAGGGAGTTTTATATTTGTCGTATTTCTTACAGATTTATAACTGATTCCACACCAGCCATGCTGATTGCAGTATCTCTTTTTATTCTTCCTGCTAAAATGCCTGCTGTATTCTGTACAAGAAAGCCAGGTAAAGTTTTTTTTATATCAGTCTCAACATTCTTCGTGAACAAATTAAAATAACAGGAGGAATAATAACGGAAATATCGTTTAAGGTGAAAATCGCTATACTCCTCTTTTATCCTGGGAGAAAACTGTCCAGAAAGTACCGTGGGGAGTTATCGTTCTTCTTGGCGGAGGATTCGCTCTCGCCAAAGCCAGCACAGTAAGATTCTGCGATACATTTATATTTCGATTTTAATTTTTATGTATTTTAAAAACTTATTGAATTATCTATTTATTTTTTTCAGTAATTAAAGTTTTGAAATGGTGAAAAAGAGATTGTTTTTGAAAGTTGATTTTGACGATAGAGAATTGCTTCGTGATTGTGTGCTTAAAATATATTATGAGAATTATTTAATATTCTTAAACTTATCCATCAACTTTATGCTTAGAGAAGATATATATAATGTGTCTGAAAGTGTACCTAGTGATTTTCTAATACTTATACATTGCAATAGAACACATAAAATGCATCAGTTAAAAACTTTGTAAATTAGAAAGAAAAATCTATTTGTCTTAATCCTCTTATTTTTCGAGAACATTTATTTTTGCTTCACTTTATATTGTTAACAAATGACATCTACTTTGCTGCCTTAAATCATTATTGTCCGTGATAGTAAATAGAAAAAAAAAAAGATGTGTTTGTGAAACACTGATGCCCCCGTATGGCAACTTATAGCAAAAGTTAAACTTTCTAAAATGCAAATCAAATATGTTGGTACCCAAAGTAAGGTCTTGTCTCGAGGAATAAACCTGTGAAATATGAAAGCCCTAGCAACAACCATTGAATAGATATGGAAAAGGTTAAAGTTTTTTTCAAAAGTATGTCAAACATCAAGGTCAAGGTCAAATGGTCAAAATTAATGGTGTCCAAGGAAAGGCCTTCTCCCAAGAAATACACAGATAGAATATGAAAGCCGAAGCACCAATTGTTCAAGAGTTATGACCTAGGTTAAAGTTTCTCAAAAGTAGGTCAAACTCCAAGGTCAAGGTCACAGGGTCAAAGTTGTAGGTATCCAAAGAAAGGGCTTGCCACAAGGAATACATATATGAAGTTTGAAAGCGATAGCTCCAACCAATCAAAAGTTAAGGCAAGGTCAAAGTTTTTTGCGGACAGGCAGACAAACAGACGGACGGACGGTCAGGGCAAAAACTATATACCCCCAATCTTCGATACGGGGGCATAAAAAAACCAAAAACAAAACAAAGGCTACAGCTATTTTAAAAAATAATCATTATTGTGTTTATACATGTATTTGAATTTAAAAAAAAAAACTCCACTAATTTTCATAGATTTTACCTTTTACCCATCCAGCAATCCATTTCTTTTAATTTGTATCTAAATTCAACAGCGTTCAGGTCTATCGAAATGGTTTGGGGACAGTCTGGACTTCCTGTCTGTTTACAGTCCATTCCTATTGTGTCTGGTCGTTAGTCTAATAGTGGCCGCAGTGACAGAAGTGACCAGCAACACAGCCACGGCAACACTGCTAATGCCGATATTACAAGAACTGGTATGTACGCAAGAACATGCTGTAGAGTATTTAGATATCAACTGAAGTTGTAATGAAAACATCTTATTAAACAATGTTCCGGCGATGGAATTGAAGAAATTGCATTTATTTTAGCGATTTAGTTAAAAAAATCATAAAGGATAAAATTCTTCAAATCATGTTTCAGTTTTAAATACTGTTAACATTCCAGTCAACGAAAATAATGTGAGCTACCATACCTATACTGGATTCTAAAACTTTATAAAAATCATAACAAAGACACGTTGTAGAATCCTGAAATGTTCTATCAAACCCTTCCTTTATTCCTCATAAAAAATACTGCTGTTAGGAGATTCTTAAGAAGTATTGTGCTACAATATACTCAAAAAGTGGTGTAAATCAAATATTGCTAAAAAACCCAAAGAACGTTTAGAAATTCTAAGAATTTCTTATTTTCTCCAAAATCAAATGCATCGAAACGTTTGAAATCATAATATTTTCTTCAACTTCCTCACAATAAATTAAACACCAGGCTTTCTGACATTATTGTCAACAAAATTGGAACTCGGAAATTTTCTGATAATTATGTAAAAATATTTTGTTAATAATCATTCTTTCTACCAAAAAGTTTTTAAAGTTTGTGTTAAAACGATAATCGAGTTTCTCGTCGACAACATCTATGTAGTCTTTGGATACCAGGTCTTCCAACAATTTGTTGTAATTACGATTGGCACTTATTGTGCTCCTCATTAGTCGGACTGTTTTTGTATTCTTATGAAGCAAAATTTATTCAAAAACCTACTTGAGAGGAAGAGAAATCTTGTTGTGACCTTAAAATCGACATTTATATCATATTAATGACGTGTTATAAATTAACAATCTTCATTATTAGTTATATGTAGACTCGATACATCCTAGTGAACTCGAATTTGATGACACTATTGAGTCTGCTTCATCTGCTTTACATGAGTGTTTTTCTTAATATAGAATGTCAAAGTTAAACTAAACACTTAAGTGTGTAAAAGGTGAAGATAACGAACAGTTATCAATCTCAAAAATCCCATTAACAACGCGATAATTGTAAAAAGAGAAAAAACACGGACCCCTGTAAACACCAGAAATGGAATCAGGTGCCTAGGAAAAGTAAGCATCCCCTGTTGACCGGTCACATCCAACAGAGTAATTCGCAGTCAAAATTGGTATAAAACAATGGTCTAATATGTTAATCATAATATGACCCAACGAAATGCTGCACTTGAAAATAAAGTAATTATAACGACCATAGAATTTGCGTTGAAAACCCTGAAACATCAATTATTTGTCAGTAGCTTGCCTCGATTAAAAAAAAAGATCGTGTTTAGAACATGTTCTTGCGTACCGAATTAATTTTGGAGACATAAACACCATATGCAGGTGATAGTGGAAGATTACTACATAAGAAGGGAAGTTGATGATGGTAAAGCTGTCTAAAATGCACTTGAATCAATGAGTCTTACGAGCCTTACAAACAAAGACTGTATTAATTTGTTGACGGTGCGACCGTTAGGCGAGCGCAGATACCTTTCAGTTTTAATTTAGATCGGGCTCGTCAAACCGCACGTGACATTTGCTACGCCTAGACTTTGACGTCATATGACGTCGTATGAATGTTGCATTACCAAAACGGAGTCTGGTCAGTGCTAATTTTAATCAAGAACATTTAATCTAGTATTTATCTGCTATATATCCATTAAATCAAGGTGATTTTATTTTTTGTTGAATTTTTGTTGCTACCGCGAGAACGTAATTTGCGACGAGATGCAATTCGCTAAGCATTATGGGACCACAGGTAACTGCGGAAAGAAATTCATTTGGATCAATGTGCAAAGTCCGAATTTTCTCTTCGCCCAGGCGTTGCTTTAAGAGCTCGCAGTGACGAGCGGCGCTTCGCTCGCTATTACAAGCTTAATCAACTGGAACCACACCATAAATGCTATGTAGTCTTTCTAATCCCTTTGTCACGTCATCTACTGGAAATGGTAGGAGAGGATTTATAATTTCCCCTTTAATTGTCTAATGCGATTCTTTAATTTACTTCTAAAACTCTTTATTCATTCTGACAGAGTTTGGGGGTCTTTCCTTTCATATTCAACCTATCTCCACGATGGAATCTATGACTGAAATGAAGTTCTCTCGCCATTTGAAAATAATAGGGGTTCCCCAAATTCTGGACCTATCAGTATGACTGTTTTAGGTCGTCATTTTAAACTACGATTACAACACTAGTAATGATGTGTCAGCTGGACTGTAGTCGAATGAAGAGAAGACAATCTGACAGATAGAATAATTTTAGCTTTTCCATCATTAATTTTCCATACTTGTGCAGCAATAATCCATTATTACTTGTATATGATGTTTTTGTCTCCAGTTCTCAATAGCTTTTTTTGTATGATCAATTGCTTCTAACAGATAAGTTTATGTTACAGATGTTTCAAAAATCTCATTTTAGTCGATATTTTGCCAAGCCATGGTTGTTATAATGACCTTGTGATAAAACCTATCTTTGGGGCAAATTTTGATTTAAATATTTCATACCTATTGTAAGATCATTTTTTCCATACTTATTTTAACTACGGATAACTCCGTTAACTTGATCAATAAAGACGGCTCACGGCGGGTATGACAGGTCTACGGGGGATGCTTAATCCTCCTAGGGACCTGATCTGTTTTCAAGAGCCCGTGGTTTTCCCCGGTTCTCGATTTGTATTGCATATTAAGGATATATGTGAGATTTGTCACTGTTCATTATCTTTACCTTAAACATTTCAAGCAGCATAAAAAATGTAGGTTTAAAAATTTCAAAAAGGGAGCTTGAAAAGTGTGTTTTCTCGACTGACTTAAAGATTACCTGCAGTGGATGGGCAAATTGAATTGATAAAAAGAATTGGTCGTAATAAACCCCTTGCAAAAATCCGCATCAAAATCCATGCACAAATAGCAGAGTTATCGGGCGTTGAAAACGTCTATTTTTACCTGCGAGAGAAATCCAATCAGACAAAAATAAAAACTATGCTATCACTTTTTTGTGCAAAGAGTAACATAATAAGTAAAACAAGTTTTTACTACTATTTTATAAAACTAACGTGTCTTTCCTATAACAGTCCATCACTGCTGGTCTAAATCCTCTATACCTGATGATGGCGGCAGCTGTAGCGTGCTCCTTCGCCTTCATGTTACCTGTGGCGACACCTCCAAGTGCAATCGTGTTTTCACACGGATTTCTTACTATTCCTGATATGGTTTGTAATTCAATGAACTGATATTTTTATTTGGACCCCTGTATATAAAAAAGATAATATTGATTTTCAGAACAAAATTGTATCATTTCTTCCATGATTTTAAAGAATTAAGAAGCTAAAAAAATTAGTTTTTATTTAAAAATTCTTTATATGCCCAATTGCTTATATGCCTAATCGAAATCATTATTCTTTTAAAAAGAATTTTCAGTGCTTTCAAGAAGAGATAATTTAAAAACGCTTTTCATTCAAGATACAAACGTGACATATTTTTCTTCGTAGGCCTCTGCTGGATTGATGATGAACATCATTTCCGTGTTTGTTCTTACATTTGGAATCAACACGTGGGGAAAGCTTTTGTTTGATTTTGACAATATACCAGTGATATTCCAGGAAATAGAAAGGAACGATACGTTGAGTCCAATGGCACAGATGTTAAATTCTTCACTTGTCTGATTCACCATTTTCAGTATTAATGAGTATCTCAGTATTCCGTGCATATGAGTGTTCAAATATACACACAATAATTGAATTTGTGTAACAGAACTGTAAAATTTGGTAATGGGAATAAATGTTTATTTTCAAATACGTGTATTTTTACAAACTGGCTACTTTTGAATGCTATTTGTAGACATGATAATTTTGTCATTTGTATTTTTGACCGTTATCATTCCTATTTTGGTCTAAACGCACAAAAAGTGATAATGTACTGTATTGTTTTCATTATAATTTGGAAAGAGAAGCACATATCCTACATGCAGGTAAAAACGAATGTTTAACAATGTTAGACTGGATTGGAGATATGGTATAGGTATTGTAGTAAACGAACATAGAAATACTCAGGTTTTATAATAATATACAAAAATCTAGATAACATTTATATTGGAAGTTGTTTCAAATGTTAATATGTCAAATGTAAATAATTAAGGCAACTGTCGGGTGAAGTATAGTAATGAATCCGCTTGTAATGCACTCCTAGTTTAAATCTGAGCAGCAAAAACAAGTTTAAATAACAAGAATTTTATAGAGACAACATGGATACCTCTTTAGTTAATGTAGACAATGTAGAAGCTTAGCTTTATAGTAGACACACGAGTAGTAACGCTCACCTGGATAGTTAAGTTCTTGTAAAGAAAATAATGGATCTCATTAACTGTTACCTCTCCATTCCTACTACCTACAAGGTTGAGAGACTGACTGAGAGACGAAGAAAGGAACTTGGATCCAGCGTGTATTGTACCAAATGATCCAAGTCCATTTGTTATTGAAAATTTTTATTTTTGAATCTTCATTTGTTCCTGCATCTGTGCATTTACCCATACCACAAGTAAAAATGAATATGCAAAATATTTTCAATGTTGAAATTTTTCATTTTCATTTTACAGGTATACCTTCTTTTTATACATTGGTTTCCAAAAGAGAAATAAAAAAAAATAATCAAACAAATCATTTTTATACGAGATAACAGTAACTTGTAAAATAATTAATAATAATAAATAATTGCTATTTAAGGTTTTTTATTGGCATACATGAAGAATTTAATTTCATGAATAAGAAAAATTATAATTCTTTGAAGCTAATGTTGTAATTGTTCAGATTCTATTGCAAAATGAAAGGCATTGATAAATTGTTTGTTTTGTGTTGTTTTTGTTCATCTTTTTTTCACGAGATATCATCATTTTTTGTTTTCATTTTGGTGAGGAAAATAAAGACATGGATACTTTTATTTCTCATGCTACAATGTACTACTAACCAAGTTAACTCTTTTCTGCAATCCGAAATGTATTTTTGAAATATTTTAAATCACTAGAAAGGTCTTGTTGGTTTAAATTCTTAGTCCATGCGACGAATCTTGGAGGTAGATTTATCAAGAATTAATGTAGATTTATTAAGAATAAGTCTTTAAAACTGTTTAATGGGTTTAATTATTCTGTACAAACTTGTATTAAATCATTACTTTACATGATTTGTTGTATATTATTTTATCTGTTTTATGTAAAGTGTTCATACATTACATCGATAACGATTGTTTTTGCAAAATCGTATACTGTTATACAACTTTGGAGCAAAGCTTACAAAATGTATTACATCTTATTGATTATCTTTTCAAATAAAAGTTATTTAAAAGTGACTAATTGTTTTTTTTTAAACATAATTACATTATTTTTATCAATTTTCCTTAAAGCAGTTTTATAAATGATCACAGGATTATGGAATAATTTGATTCCAAAAGCTATTCATTTTCGCTGAATGTTTTCTTGTTCTCAAGAGGAAAATCTTGGCATAAGGGATCAGTAGCTTTTATTAATTATTAATCATGTCTATTGGGGAGGAGATGGAGAGTGTTAGCTTTATTTTTTAAGTATAAAATTGACTAAAAATATGCCCTTAATTCCTTGCAAACTTAGCTATTTCCAAACCTTTTTGTACAACTTTACATTTGAAATTACTTACAGTCCACTAAATATAAAAATCAAAAGTCACTATTATTTTTTATATCAATATGTTCTGTAACGTTAACATACGTTCTTGACCTTTTTATTCAATAGCTATTTGATCTAATACAAAACGCAATGATGTTTATAAAGTTATATATATATATATATATATATATATATATATATATATATATATATATATATATATATATATATATATATATATATATATATATATATATATATATATATATATATTAGGGATGTCAAATCGGTCAATATTTGATAATCGGTTACTCGGACGATTTTCCGATCGAGTACCCGGGTACTCGGTAAAATTGTAAAATACAAATGTGTTAATTTTATTGAGACCAGTTAAGCCCTGTTTAACCCCAACGTTGAATTTTTAACTTTTTTTATGTTTGTACACAAACATCGAGCAAAACGAAAATTTTTTGCACTAAATTTATTTCTCAAATAAACACAAAAGACAACAATTAATGCATCATTAATTAGAAATGGTTTATAGTTCTTGTTTAGGGAGACGATTTGATCAACACAAGAGGAAAACAATCTGTAACGTAGCTTTGCAATGATTAGACAAGCGCAAGATATTGTTTTTAAAGAAAGGGATATTGTCGAGATCGCTAGATATTATTTAATTAATACGTGTATGTTGGTTGTTTTCCCCATATGCGCTATGTTAACTTTGCACAGCTAATTTAAACATTTTTTAAATCTTTACTTCTTTCCTAATGTTTTTTTTTTCACTTTTGAAGTGGTAGCGGTATCTCTTTGTACGTCCGAATTCGCTACCGTATGAAAACTTTATTATTTTAGGATAATAAAACCCTAATTAAACGATATTCATTAAATACTAATCATTAAAGCTATGTAAAAAACTAACGGATCACAAGAGGTGATAAAAGCTGTGTAGGAGATTGGTCACGGTAATTACTGTATAAACAAGTCCACAGCCACAGACAATAACGGGTATTGACAGGTGTGGGTGACGCTAATTACAAGGTAAACAAGGACAAATCATTTTGAAGTTGCATTTTTTGATAAGTTTTTGATAAAAAAAATATATATACTTTGTTCTTTGAAATATGAAAAAAAAATATACATCCGAGTAACCGAGTAGCGACTTTAGTATTCGATACTCGGACGTTCGATCGAGTACTCGTTGACATCCCTAATATATATATATATATATATATATATATATATATATATATATATATATATATTTATAGGGAATATCAAGCATGTTACATGAATTTGTACACTCATTGAATGAAGGAAATGTTTTCAAGCTGTGCAAAATTACCACAAGAAGGCAGGCTCTGGGCTGAATAGCTGGTAGGACACAGGCATTTGGAACAGTAAGAAGTTGTATGTTTACAGAAAAGGAAGTGATTTTCTAAATCAGACAAGGCGTGAAAGGAAAGACGAAGGCAGAAATATACCTCTAAAGACAACCGCGCGAAAAGATGGACTCAGAAGAAAGACTTTTAAGAAGAACCACTGGAATAGAACTAATCAGTACCAGTTGTGTAATATTAGTTACAAAAAAATCACTAAACTGTCGACATCGATATCATTATCCGCAGTTTGAACATTGAAAGAAAATGATATGAAGCAGGACTAACTGCATAAACCAATGCTTAGCCCCAAAACCCAGCACTATAAAACCTACGAGGGCTTGCAAAATTGAGCATAGGATCATGGGAGAGAGTTTTGAGGACCAACCCAAGTGTTTAATTCGAGATGACAAAGCGATCTAACAAGAGTAAATTTTAAGACCCAGTGCTTCCTGTAAAAGATATATAAAACTATTTTCTCTTGGATGTTTGACTAGAACATCCTGGAATGGATTTTATAAGGGGACAACATCCTGGAATGGATTTTATAAGGGGACAACACATGATTAGATCCTTTGCTCTTTTGCTGCTTCATTGATACGGTTCTCCACACGGTAATTATTTACCGTTTTCATTTAATATTTTTTAGTCGCCATTTATGATGCTCGTAGAACACCCAGTTTGAATATGACCAGAACACTTAGTGCAACTGCAGTTTCATGAACTGAATTATCTTTCACAAATGGCAGCCTTCACAATTTGCGAAGGATCTCTTTAGTATGCTGAATATTTGAAAAAAATATATATTCACTTGGTATTACTGTGGTTTCTACCTTTTAGTTCAGCATTTTGTTTGAGGTTACTGAACAGAGGATCATTCATACAAATGCTCAAATCAAGCAAACATTTTATATCTTTATCGGTTAGTAAACAGAATCGAACACAAGAAGGAAAACAGTTAACATGTTCAAAATTGAGTCTCAGGGTCATTGATTATATAGGTCAATGACTTCGTAATCCATTTTTTGACACAGTTTACGTAATGTATTTTAAGACAGGAATGAGAGAAAAAAAATCACACTACAAGCAGATTGATAATATAAAGCATTTGCTGTGTAACATCAAATCATAGCTGTTAGGAAATGTCCCAGTAATATTAGATATCTAAAAATAGTTATATCTACTCGGAGATAATTATCTTTAAAAGGTTCGAGATAAAAAGGTTGTCGAATTCAGTTAGCTTTAAACTTTAATACTCAATTGACTACTGTGATAAAAAAGAAAGCGTGTTTTTGTCATAAACAGCTGTAATTTAAAATTCTGGGTCACCTACGTATTGATACTGGTCACAAGTTGAATTGAACAAGCAGTACTATCGAGAGAGATTCATGATCCACGTAATTCCACCTTACATAAATCAAAGGTGCAGATCAACTGGAAAACAAACTGTATGATTATTTTTAATCATCCTCGGAGAACAACATGCCAGACACTCGCACAAAAATTTTGGGGATTGTAAAGGATGTTTGGTCTTATAAGTCCATCTTCATGCCAATTCTGGCAACCCTCTTGCCGCTGTCCATGGCCATCAACTCCGAATCTGAGGTAAGTATTTATAATTTAAAAGAACACTACAAATATTTTTTTATGAAGTTGGTATGATACTTGTACACAGTGGACCATATCTACCATATAGACCAAAAACACGTAACAGCAGGTGCCCTAATCAATATTTGGTCATATCTTCTTGATAAAATATTGCATGATTTCTGAAATTGAAAGAAAAAATAAAACGTGATATCTTTTTTTACATATATATATTTTTATGCAGTGGAAAATTGTTTACATGTTTTTGTTTACATGTTTTAAAAGGTGAAACAAAACTGTAAAAAAAAAAATTAAATAAGGCATACAATTTATGCAGTATGTTGTACGTCGTAAATAGCCTTTGATAACAGATAAAGAAATATGGTCTCGAAAAGTCTTCAAACATGAATAAAGAAATTAAACCTCAATTGTACCCTTCTGTGGTAGGCGACACGATGTGGCTACACTATGATCGTAATGGCGGCCCTCTGGCTCACGGAGGCCCTACCTATTCCAGTCACTGCTCTTCTGCCCATTATAATGCTACCTATGTTGGGTGTGTCCACTGCAAAGGAAGTCAGCAGCAGTTACGTCACGGTAAGGACAGCTGTTACGTAAAAACTCAGTAATGCATGCAAAAGAAAATCATTGTTGAAATTCTTTAATTACTTTGCATTTCAATCAAAGTGTAACTGAAGATAATAATCTTATTTTTAGTGGACATAAGGTCTATTTGCTTATATTTATAATCTATGACCTTAAAGTAAATAAAGCCCTCCAAATGAGGTCAAAACGCTGTTTGAAAATCATCTGAAAATAGTTTATTATTTGCTGGTTGGCATTTTCACAACTCTCAATCAAACCACGAATTTCTTTCTCTCCTTTATAGTTTTTCCTCTATTAATGGTTAAGGAAAAGGAAGGGTGATGTTAACTTTAAAGCAAATTAATATCTAGTGAGTTTATAGATGTTTTAGCCTAAGATAGTAAGTTAGAGCCTATGTATTAGTACATTTACTCTAATACCAGAGGTAACACCCCGGAGTTATTGTCATCATGGTTAGTACACCTCTATATTTGTTTGGAAAGCATTGTTAAATTATTTTCCTGATTCTAAATACGATGCTGCATTCGAGGTCCTTTTGAGTAATTGGTATGAAATATGGTGATAACGAACTGTGATCAAGCTCACAATACAAATCGGGAGCAGAGCAAACACGGACCTCTAAAAAACATGCGAAATGAATGGGATCAGGTTCCATGGAGGAGTAAGCATCCCCTGTCGACCGGTCACACCTGTCGTATGTTCATTGCCATGATCGGGCGAACGGAAAAATCCGTAGACAATTCAGAGTATAAATAAGAATTTAACAATTAGTATGAAAAACTTCAGTCAGCATTCAAATTAATGATAGATTGTATTTGCTAACAAGGTCATTGTAGACGTTAGAATAGTCATCACGTTTATCATAAAGTTTTGTTGTTAGGTTACCATTTTTAGTTTTCTGGTAAAATATCCAAATATGGAACAGATGTGTCAGACTCTGTGGTATTTTTTATTTCAAGTTCACTGGGATATATCGAGTCGACATATGAATGGAAGTAACTATTGTTAATTGATAAAACGTCGTCGATATATCTACATGCCGAGTTGAAGGCCACAGCAACTGTCTTCTTCTTCTCTTGTACAAGTTTTTGAATAAATTCTTCATATGAATACAAAAATAAGTCCGTGTATAGTTAAATCGATGTTTTTGAAGGATGTCCTGATGTTTGTTGTTTTTGGGAGGCTTTGCTGAGTTATTGCTCTTATGTGTAGAAATTATCTATGGGATTCTCCCCTGTATTTGGAGACCTTATTGGGTCATTGTCCTGATATTTGAGTTAAGTCTATACCGGTTTGGAGGGGCTTGTCGAGTTATTGTCTGATGCATGTTGGACTCTTCTATGTTGGTTTTGAGGGCCTTACTGGATTATTGACCTGATGTTGGGGTTTTAGGAGGGTTTATTAAATTAGTTCTTAATGTTTAGGACACGTCAATGCTATTTTTGGGAGGCCTTATTGTGGCTGTGGCAGTTGAGGAATGGAATCTTCACAAGAGAATATCTTTGACTATACTCAGGATTGTTGGATCACAACCTAATCTGTAAGTATCTCCGAACATTTGCAACTAAAACGATTGAATTTCAGCTAATTTCTTAACAGACATCACTCAATTCTAATTCCATTGATTATGAAATGTAAACAGAACAGCTTCCTTTAGCATTGAATTTATTTAAGCTATTTTTCTGAGAGGAGAGAGAAATCGTGAATAATTTTCTATCTGAATGCTCCAAATTGTCTTTACGTTCTTTCCTCCGTGCGCTTTGTAAATCGTAAAAGAGTGACGCTTCATGTATTTTCGAAGGACAAAAGTATCTACTAAATTAACGGCATTCCTGCCAAACCCCTGTTAAGGTCTAGCGGATTGCGAGAAAAGTTTGGAAGTTGATAGTTTTGATGAAAGTGGGTTGTATATATCAATCTAATATGCTTTCCCCTCTTGCTCTTGTCTGACTGTTTGAAGCAACAGGATAACTTTTCAGCAATAAATTACCAAAGAAGACCCAAATTAATTCTTTATTTACCATATGACTCTAAAAAATAAAATGGAAACATTTTACGTCAGTTTGATGCTTGGTCTCATGTTGCCTACGTGGTTTCTGTCGATGTGGATCAGCAATACTGCAGGGGCCGCCATGATGTTACCTATAGTATCAGCTGTGACGGCACAGGTTAACTCAGCCAACATCGAAGATGGTGAGCTATAATTTTTTTTTAAACATTAAAGAAAGGAATAGTTTATAATTCACCACTTACCAAAATATAGATATTTTTTTCATAATTGTAACCTTGTCGTTGAATTTGCATTTAAGACTCTTTGTGTAAAGATGAGGATATAATTTTAGGTATTTAGACATAGGAAAACTAAAACTTTGTAGATCACATGTAACCCTCTACTTCAATAGTAACGTTAACATAAAGTCTTGTAATCGAAGTAAAATTGAAAAAAAAATCAATATTTTACTTTAAAAGACGGTTTGATTCAAAATTCTTTCAAGGGTTTCTTAAAAAGGTTACTTACTAGAGGGTATACATTGCCTAATAATAGCTTGTGTCATAATTATCCACAGATGCTGCAAGTCACCCTGAAGACATATCCCCCCTAAGAACGGAAAGTGAAAACCAGAAAGGGGAGAATATAGCTTTAACGTCGGTAAATCAGGAAGCAGCTGGAAAGGCTAGTAAGGAATACAAGCAGGCTAGAGGAAGTTCAGGAAGTGATGAGAGGATTGTAAAAGACAACCGGTATTGTCAACAAAATACTAATTAACTATAAACATCCAAACATATTTACACTACAAAAGAATCACTTGTCTTTAAGGCCAATATTTCAAAATCCTTTTGCTTGAATCTGAATTCAAGGAAACGTCCATATTTTTCTAAGTTTGTTTGATGACTGTTTAAATGGTGTTTATCCGATGTCACCAAGTGAACCCTCTCTCCCATAAACTTTGTTTAACACTGGAGTATTGCACAAAATTAAATTATTGAAAAAAATTAAGGGATTACATGTTTGTACTGCAGTGTCCCACCGAAGAAAAAGAAAGTGACTTCAACTGATCAACAACACAACAGACTCAGTAAAGCTCTGGCATTATCTATTGCCTACGCTGCCAACACCGGCGGCATTGCCACACTCACCGGAAGTCCTCCTAACTTGATCTTCAAAGCTGTGGTGGACGAGTAAGCCAAATTTTGATAATTTCTAAAAAAGAAAATCACTCTCTTCTATCGGCTCTGCTTATATCATTACAATTAGTGCAATTTATATGTAGTTTGCTTGTTTTTAATTCCTTATACTGATAATGAGATATTTGCATTATTTTTTATCTTTTAATAAAGATATTTACTCTTGATTATCTAGAACTATAACTTTAATTTGAGTTTATCCTTTGATTCCTATTTCTACATTTGCATATGGTTTCCCTTATATAACACTCTCTGGACAAGGCAAATTTCATTCATTTTTGAACATTTATCGAGATGTAAATAGAGGTTGAACACATGACCAACCCGTATTTTCTTGTATATCTTGATAAAAGCTTTAAAAATGATACCTTATTTCTTAATTAAATCCTTAGAAAGAATAGAAAGGTATTCTTTTTACTGAACGTCAAAAATCTTGACATTAGCCCATAGCAGAGGTGTCTTAGAAAGGACTGAACGACAACTCTTTATGGGAGATTAGGAAAAAATTTCAGATTTCATACAAAGAAACACTGGCGTTAAATCTATGTACAGGCAAAGTTTGTTGGTGTCGATTAGTAAAGTATGATAAAAAAAAGGTTGCATGTATTAGATATTGATTATACTTCGTTTTTTTGAAAATTACATGTGTTTGAAGTTTCCGTTCCAAGCCATCTAACAATATTAACATAGAAAATAGTCAGTTTAGAAAAACATTCACTTGAAACAACCATGTTGTAGGGCATTTGCGACGGCGGGTAAAAAGTATGATGGCGAAGAATGGAGCTCAGGCGTCAACTTTACCTCCTGGCTGCTGTTTGCTTTACCTATCTCATTTCTGACCCTGATACTGGGATGGCTGTGGTTACAGATATTCTTCCTCAGATGCTAGTGTGTAAATATTCTTTATTACTACATCTTTTATTTACAAATCACTAAAAATTGGCTAAGGGGATATATGCGAAATTTGAAAAAGAGTACACTTTAAGAACCTTTTTAATATAAAGTAAGAGCTTTATATAAACAAGTCCTCCTATAGTTTTAATAGGAAATGTTTTGAATTATACACAGATATTTTGTGTGCTTCAGGTTTATTAATGAATTTGTGGTAAGAACTTCAAACTTTAACCAGGTTAAAAGTGCTGGTAGCAAAGTCAAAACACGTCTTTCCAATCCGACTACATTGGTTTTATAGTAAATCCTGTGAGTGCTTCAGAAAAGTGAAGTCTGAGCGAGACAGGCGAATACGTGAAATTATAGCAAAGGAATACAGGACCATGGGCTCAATAACGTAAGATATGTCCTATTCAAGGTTAAAGTTTCTCATGGATCGTATCTTTTCAGTTGATAATATATAACATACATGTAGTACATCATTTTGACAGTGTCAAGGTTTTGTGATATCATTCCTCTGTTTGTGTAGTTGGGCGACTTAATAGTTAAGGTGTAAATGCTTATGTATTTGCCTTGTCACATATTGCTGAGCCTGGTCTGATATTTTTTATAAATAAAATTATATACATTTGTGGTATCTCTCTGTTATATTAACATGCAGAGAGAAAAAAACTACCTTCGTCACAGAAAATTCGCTTCAAAACGGAACCCTTTGGCAAGTGAATTCAAAGCGTAACAGCTTTTCAAGCCGATTTACACCTTGCGCCGTTTTGTCAAAATCTACCACGGACAGTTAGTGCATATTGATATACAACTGTCCGTCTTAAATGTATATATAAGTAATAAATAATGGATGTTGAAAAATCTAACAATAACATTCTTATAAAAATTTGTTGGAGTGTTAGTGGGTGTATGTATTGTTATGGGAACTAATTTTAGCTTCGCAGAGTGTGTGGTTGCCGTAGTATTTCTCTGTTTAGCAGTATTGTGGATCTTCCGAGAGCCACCCAATATATCAGGCTGGGGAAGACTATTCAAAGACAGGTAAAGTTCATTCAGATCAAAATATTGTATTATAAAGCTGTATTAATGTGTATAAAGTGACTAATTACGATAAAAGTCTGTTTGGTAATTTGTTGTAGATATATCACTGATTCTACACCTGCTATCGTTATTGCAGTATCTCTGTTCTTTCTTCCTGCTAAAGTGCCATCCATTTTCTGCCCAAATAAACCCGGTATTTTCAGTTTTACTTATCAATAAGGAAGTTTTTATTTTTTGAAAGAATTCCATATCTTTTCTCAAATAAATCCTGGAAGTAACAAATAAATAAATGTTAGGTGAAAACCGCTATACTCCTATTCTGACCTGGGAGAAGACAGTCCAGAAAGTGCCATGGGGAGTTATCGTTCTTCTTGGCGGAGGATTCGCTTTAGCCAAAGCCAGTATAGTAAGATATTGAATATCATCTGGAAACTGAAAATAGAATATACAAAGTCATTATGACAGAAGATTAACAAACGATGTTTCTCACTTTTTTGTTTTAAAAGTGTAACAACTACAAAATTTGATAGTTTGCGAAATTTGAAATAGTTTTCAAATTTGAAATATTGTATATTTTTTTCAGCGTTCAGGTCTGTCTAAATGGTTTGGGGACAGTTTGGAGTTCCTATCAGATTACAGTCCATTTGTACTCTGCCTTATTATTAGTCTTCTAGTGGCCTTAGTAACAGAAGTCACCAGCAACACAGCAACTGCAACACTGCTAATGCCAATATTACAAGAACTGGTATGTTGCTTAAACAAAACAAACATGTTCAGTTTATTATTTTGGAAAAAAATATGTAATAATCAACATAACATCAGTGCAAAATAAAGAATGAAGGAGTGAAAAATAAAATTATGTTCCAACAAACATACCAGAGAGTAAAGAATATAGAGTCAAACATAAATAATGATAAATGAAAAACGAATGGGGGTTGGGGGGGTTGGGTTATTGAATTCTTACATTTAAAGTCTATGTTCTCTAAATTTTCTCTTCAATTTCATAATTATGGATCCATAATTAACAGTCCATCACTGCCGGTCTAAATCCTATATATCTGATGATGGCGGCAGCTGTAGCCTGTTCTTTCGCCTTCATGTTACCCGTGGCGACACCTCCAAGTGCCATCGTGTTTTCACACGGATTCCTTACTATTCCTGATATGGTACGTCTAATTACAAGATTTCCTATGTTTAGTTGATAAAAGAACATGTTAATACTTTAGTTTTTCTCCAAATAAGTTGTTTCTTTTCTTTCAAAAATTTAGAAAATAGACATGCAGAAAAATTTTGGAGGTTTCAGGAACTGCCTTCAGCCTTGGGCAAAAGTTTCCCAAGTCTTCCTCATTACCTCGGGACAGCAGTTTGACTGTTTCCCTCGTAGACATGTATATTATGTGACTTTTTCGTGATTACTAAGAGACTTTATTTCCCATGTACAAAGGTTACATGTGTCGTATGAGTCTTAAATCAAATGTAGGTTCTAGAAATGCTTAAAAGAACTTTTTGAAAATTTAAAATCTCAAAACATTTCGAACATCAATGGCATCAAAACATATGACTTTTCTACGCTTTATTTAACCATTCCTAACGATAATCAAACAGCAGATTTTTGACAACATAGACAATTGCTTCCTAAAAAATGGAACTCGTTAATCATCCTCTCTTTTGATTGGCCATCTACAAAATTAAATTGTAAAAATCTTTCTGATTCTACATACTGGTACTCTGAAGTTGATATTTAAAGGATGCTGTATTTGCTTTTTGTAGTCTTTAAGGACCAGGTCTTCTATAAGGATCTACTGGAATTCCGATGAGAACTTATTGCTTTTGTACTAAATTAAATTTGACTATAGAATGCTTCATCTATTGGATTAATACATATCCTTACTAAGGCTATGTATAACGTCGGGTGCTAACGTCGGGTGTGTCCGGTCGACAGGGGATGCTTACTCCTCCTATGCACCTGATCCTACCTCTGATTTTTCCAGGGGTCTGTGTTTTTGCCCTGTTTACTATTCATTTTGTATACTGGATTTATAAAATTGATCACTGTTTGTTATCTTCACCTTTTACATCTTTATAGAATTGATCCAAGGTCATTTGGACAAGAGAAAATTCATTTGAGATGGGCTAAAACTTAGTAAATGTAACAGAGAATATTAAAAACTGATTATTGATGAAAAATGTAATACATACTTCTTTTAAAAATTGTGTTAAAGGTAAATGGGGGTAAGTATGTTAAATAGTATTTTGAAATACTCTTATGATACTTTTTCTTTTGACTGATTGTATGTGTTGTATTGATTGTATGTGAAAAGCAGACCTTTTCTTGTATTCATATGAAGCAGAATTTGTCCAAAATCTTATACGTGAAAAGAAGAAAACACTTGCTGTGGCCTTCAACTCGACAATTAGATATATTGACGACGTATTGTCAATTAACAATGGTTATTTCCATTCATATGTCGATACTATATATCCCGGTGAGCTTGAGATAAAAGATACCACAGAGTCTGACACATCTGTTTCATATTTGGATATTTACTTGAAAAAGACGTTAATGGTAATCTAACAAACAAGCTTTATGATAAACGTGATGACTAACTTTTCAATCGTCAACTTCCCTTACTTATGCAGCAATATACCTTCATCACCTGCATACGGGGTTTATATCTCTCAGTTGATTCGATACGCAAGAGCATGCTCTACGTATGTACAATTTCTAAAACGAGGTAAATTATTGACAAACAAGTTGATGAAACAAGAATTTCAGTAGTCTCGTTTAAAGTCATCATTTCGTAAGTTCTATAGTCGATATATTGACCTTGTTAGCAAATACAATTTATCATTGAGTCAAATGCTGACTGACGTTTTTCATACTAATTGTTAGGCCATTATTTACACTGAATTGTCGACGGGTTTTTCCGTTATTTCCCGATCATGACAAGGAGCACACGGCGGGTGTGACCGGTCTGCAGGGGATGCTCACTCCTCCATGGCACCTGATCCCACCTCTGATGTTTTGGAGGTCCGTGTTTGCTCTGTTCCTATTTTGTATTGTTTAATGGACTTTTGAGCTTGAATACTGTTCGTTATCTCCATATATTTCATTGTTTAATGTCCCATTCGAAATTTTTTCACTTAGAGAAACGTCACTTATTTTTAATCTATGCATGGTGCTTACGGCCTAGCAGAAAGGATCTTTTTCGTGACTGCGCCTTCCGTGACACGGGGCTTCGGGTTTTAATGTCTCTTCCGAAGGACCCGTGATTTTCACTACTAGTGCTGGGCGCTTAGCGAAGGAAGGTCAAGACTTATTTCAAAGACTCAGGTTTGACGCGGAGCCGGGACCGAGAATCGAACCTGGAGCCTCCCGATTACGAAACGAATGCTCTACTACTAGCTAGGCTACCGCGACCGGGCCACGGAACTCTTTGTTTGAATTAAACATAAGCCATATATGTTCAAAAATATCTCAAAAATGAAAAGAAATTTAAATGTAATTTTAATTCCTTATTTCTGCAAAGCTTTATATGATACAGTACCTCTTAAACAACCTATGTAAAAGGACCTTCGTCTTCGTATTTCAGAAACACTTCAACATCAAGGAATTATATTACCAGTATGCGTAACATGTTATGTTTGTTTTTTTAGGCCTCTGCAGGATTGATGATGAACGTTATTTCAGTGTTTGTTCTTACAGTTGGAATCAATAGTTGGGGAAAACTTTTGTTTGATTTTGACAATATACCAGTGATATTTCAGGAAATACAAAATACCACAGAGACCCCAATGTCTGACATGTACAATTCCTCATCTGTGTGATCTACAATCTCCTGCATACCTCAATTTTAAATTTGATCGTCAGTATTAAAAAAGGACAAAAACTTCAATGATTAAACGAAAAGAAGAATAATTCTCGAAAAACAACAAAAGAAAATAACAAGAGCAACCCCTTGGAAATCCACTATTAAGAATGAATCAGTTTAAGCGAATATTTTTGTATGATGGAGTTGACTATCAGTTTCCTTTCATGCCATGCTACCTCTTAGTCTACTGTTCATAGAAACCAGGGACTACTGTTATGTAATGTCCTATATATACTCTTTTGATTATGACGAAAACGTGAAAAGCATGAGTTGAAAATAAAAAGCACTAAATATTTATTTGTGTTGAAGATATTTTTGCATTGAATAGAAATAGGAAAAAAGTATACATCAGGACGCCTATATTCCAGATCAGATTGTCCGGACTACTGAAACATACTTGGTATATACATGTATAAATCGTTCCTCCTACAAATTTCGTCCAGAAGGTGGAACGTCCGGATTATTGGCGTGTGGATTAAAGAGGATCTACTGTATACATGTATTAGATACGCAGTTACAGAACTGATACGGAAAGAAAACCAGTAACTGGTACCTGTATGTGAACCCCTAATTGTTGTCTTACATTCAGACAGGGATTGGACAGATGAATTTGAATGTAAATTTGACAGACTGTATCCCTGTGTCCGTAAAGAATGGCTTTGATAAGGATGTGCATTCTTCAGTCAGGAAAAATTACTTCAAATTAGCATTTATTTATTAGGCTACATAAAATGTACATTAGAATTAAATTCTTTTTGAGCATCTTTTATCATTTTGTTTTTCAACCCTTTAGAACAAATTAGTAAAAAAAATTGATACTTCCTTTTATGAAAGGTCAAATAATTTGTTCAGAATTCGTTTCAATCAAACGATCGAAATGCCTAATTTGTAATAAGGAAAAAAGGCGATAAATAATTACATATAACTTAGAGTATGAACACCATTATGTAAATCGTCATCATTTAATCTTACCTCATATTTCTTACCATAACCAACAAGAATCTTCATATATCCGCAAAAGTCTGGAACTACAACCACTTTCTTTGATTTATCTACGACAGCATTAGACTATGACAGACAGGGTGGAAAAGTTTGCCATAAACAAGCGTCTGATTTATATGAACCAGAGTTCGTTATCGATTATTATTAAAAGAAATCATTTCTTTAACTTGAATTAACCCAGGTTATTGTATACGCAAGAGCATGCTCTACGTATGAACAGTTTCTAAAACGAGGTAAGATATTGACGAACAAGTTGATGAAACAAGAATATCAACAGTCTCGTCGACAGATTTTTCCGTTCTTGACAAGGAGCACACGGCGGGTGTGACTGGTCGGCAGGTGTTTACATGTTTACATCATGGCACCTGATCCCACCTCTGATGTTTTTGGAGGTCCGTGTTTGCTCTGCACCCGATTTGTATTGTTTTAATGGAGTTTGAGCTTGATTACTGTTCGTTATCTCCATATTTTATTGAATAAGCGCACAACTATGTTTCAAACAACAATCACAAATAGAAATCCCTCAGTTGTAGAAACAACAAAAAAATATCCGCCATGCATTGCCAGATGTTCTATACACCAGATATTGGTTGTTGTTGTTTTTTTTTTTAAACTTAGATTTTTTTAGGCGTGAAACATCTAAACAGTTGCACAGATATGTAAGGTCATTATCATTTTTTGCCTTAACAGGTATTTGTTAAGCTATTTTCAAGAAGAAAATACTGCATACATATTACAAATGTTGTGACTTCTCCAATATAGTTTTGTAATTTACAGTGATCCTAAAGCCTCTGCATGAATTTTATGTGAATAGTTTGTTACTATGAATTTCTTATCTCACTTTTATCGTTCTGGAAAACCTTAACATGCATGATTTCAAATATTGTATTTGTCGTATAAATTATAAGTTAAAATTACAATGATAGAAATGTTTTCTTCAAATGTTTTTTTTAAAACATCAAGTACCTCTTTTTTTTTTTTTTTAAATTTGAATGATGATATGAAATGATTAGATATTTTGGATAGGTATGATTACACATGTCATTGTGAAGATTCCACGTTTGTTTTTTGTGTGTGCTAATTTGCTAACCACTGAAGATTTGTCATTTGCAATGATCTGACGTCTTAGGAGGGAAGGACTAAAGTGCAATACTTTCCTTCTTACAGTTACCTTGATGTGAGATTGAACGTTTTAGTTTAAGATTACCTTTAATAAAGGGGTTTTATATAATGCGCAGCAGACCAAGTGTTTATTACTTCATGGATTAAAACGGGAAAACATCCAGGTGTTTAGTTTGCATGTGATTTTTTTCTTCTTCAGATTTGCTCTTTAGATGGTTGTGAAGTCCTAGATATTGTAAGTTTATAATATGGCTAAGTCTTCTGATTTGATTTGATTTTAAAAAGTCTATATGCTTTCAGAATGAAAGAGAGGGGGTAGGTACATGAAAAACCAACCTGTAATAAAACTGTCGTTTAAAGAAATCTTTACATATGGGTTGCTCGTAAAAAAAATAAAATCACGAAATGATGTCTTGTCAAGCTTATAACAACACTAATTTAAACTTAGGAGGGTGGTATCAATGGATGAAGAATTACAGAAGCTAAGTAATCATAGATTACTGAATGTTTAAAAACAAAGAACGCGGAAAGCATTAGCTTACCACCAGCGAAACGTCTTTAAGTGTGTATGAATCGGTAAATGTTACATTTATTTGCAGCTAGCTTCAAAGTTTTCATTCCGTGTGTTACGGCTATGATTTCTAAAAATTTCAATATCGAAATGCTCCATTTGCAATACTGTTTGGGCAACATTTTGTTTAGTTTATACAAAAAAGCATAAAAAATATAGTGCCCGTCCATTTGACCAAGTGTTCTGTTTACAAAACAAAGTAAAAGACGTGATGAAATAAGCAAGTGGAGTGCGACAAGTGTTTGATGATATTTGAGACATTGTCAGTTCCTTTTACACCTAGCAGTGTCAACAGATACCTCATAAAGGTAAATGCTGCTTTTCATGAGTGTAATCTAGTTTTCATCAATATGAATGCTGTCTATTGATTTGTTGACGAATGACAGATTAGCTGGGAAGCTGTGTGGTCACGCTTGACAGAGAAAAAGGTCACAAAGAGTTTTTAGATTTGCTGTTTTGATGTCTTCTTACCTGGCGAAGGTAAACAAAGAAGCAAAATGCCGAGGAGGAATTGTGTTCTGTTCTTAAAGAATCTCGTGGCATTACGTCCCCTATTCTTGGTGCCGATTGCTTTTCTTGCCCCACTTCCACTCTTGGATGACGGCGCGGTGGTAAGTTATTATTTTTTTTTCTCAAAAAGAGAAAATAAAAAGAAAATTAAAGAGAACATATATGTAAATTGCTCTTTGCCTATCAAATGCATATGGACGATACCCGGAGGCACGTGTTAAAAATGAATGCATGTTTCAATGTGCGCTGCATGGATGCTAAGTCGTAATTATAATATAACTGACAATTAGAAAACAGTGTTTATGTAAACTTGTATTCATAATAAATCAATTTCAAACCAAAGGTTCTACGTTTTGATAATAAAACGTGCTGTTGATAGATTGTCACTTTCTACGAACACTTCAATGTCATAAAGAGAAAAGGAAATGTAAATAAGGTGCACTCCTTACTTAAAGAAACAAAAATACCTGTGCAAAAACACTAAGACCACATTTTATTGACATACGATGATAAACAAGAACACTTTGAAAGTAGGATTTACGGGGGGTCACATTGTTAAAATTTCGAATATATAAAATAAATTTTTAAATATTTCCATTAGAAAACCAAGGTCAAAATGACCATTGGAGTGTTTTCCCGAAAAATAATACATTAAGAATCTAGAAAAGTGTCTATTTACAAAATGAATAATGAAATATGTCGAAATAAAACTATGTGAAGCGAATCAAAATGAAGTGATTTTTTCCTTGAAGGAGTCACGATGTTCTTACGTTGTGGTGGTGATGGCCATTCTATGGTTGACGGAAGCCCTGCCTATTCCGGTAACAGCACTAATGCCCGTATTTCTCATACCCATGTTTGGCGTGCTCCCTGGAAAAAAAATCTGTGCAGCCTATGTAAACGTAAGAAAGAAACGTTGGAATATAGATGAAAAAATGTGATAATGTGAATGAATTGCATAATACATGCATACAAAGATTATTGTGAATGAATTGCATTTACATGCATACAAAGATTATTAAAGCTTTACGCGAGCAGCATGAACCTGTGATGTAAATAGATACACACGTATTTCTGTTTTTGAGCAGACAATGCTTTTGAGGTAGTTTAAATGACTTTCTTCCAAAAATTAAGCAAAAGTGTCCGTAAACAACTTTACATAACTCTTCTTCTCTAGAGAAATCGCAGGGTAAAAAAGTGTGTTTGAAAAAAATTAAACCAGGAAAGAAATATTTTTCTTCAGAAAAGTAACAAGTAAATTGACATGGATATTATGTAATAAAAGTTATGACGAATATATGTTTACAATTCTTGGTACAATAAGTTTTAATTTTGTATGATCAAAGAAAAAACTTCCTCAAGATAAATAAGCAACTATAATATAAAAATTTATAAGTACATGATTGTATATAAATATTATTCACTTTATTTCAGTAAATACATTTAAAGATCAAGTCTGAATCAGACCATAACTTGTTGAAAAATTCCGATTGAAACTAAAGATACATGTACTTTTATAAGTACAGCAGTCTTTTTTTTCATTTCTCTCAGGAAATATTAAAATACTTTATATTTTAAAGTAATGAAACATCTCTGTACAACCAGATATTAGTAAAACATCAATTCTTGTTTGATAGGCTACAAAAGAATTAGTGTTGCATTCAAATAATTTTTCAAGTTTTGGAGACACAATGCAACACCTTTACCATACTATTTTGTCAGGATGAAAATCAATATATATATATATATATATATATATATATATATAGCCCATGGAGAATATAAAGTGCGAAACGTTCACGTTATTTTGTATTAATATATCAATCACGCTACGAGAGAGAGAGAGAGAGAGAGAGAGAGAGAGAGAGAGAGAGAGTTTTACATGTATAGGGTGAGAAAACCGAGTCGCATTACTGAGGCACTGATCAAATTTCTTAGAAGAATTACCATATCCTCACGCTTTGTCCAGTCATTCAGGCAAACACATAAAAAAGCATAATCTTAAAGGCAATAGAGGCCGCTTGGATGGATTTTTTTTAAAGAGAATATATTTCTAGCCGTCATTTAAAGACAAATATTTGATTTTTTTCGTCGTCAATTCTTCCTTAAGAATAAGTACAGACTGGGATTATCTGTTTTCATAGTAGGACAATTATAACATATCTAAACTTTGACAGATTATTGACGAAAAAGTGAGAATAAAGAAAATTAGCAGTTCGGAAAATGTTCTATAGTGGTCAAAATCAATACGAAAAATCTCTCAGTAAAAAAGAAATAATAGTAAATAAATTTATTTGTTAGTATCAGATTGATATATTTGGAGTAATCATACTATTGTTTCTGTAGGACACGTCTATGTTGTTCCTGGGCGGACTTATTGTGGCTGTAGCGGTAGAAGAGGTCAACCTTCATAAACGTATAGCAATGGCTATCCTCTCCCTAGTCGGCTCCCAGTCCAATCTGTGAGGATATCTACATATCACTTAAAATCAAAATTATAATAAATTTGAATTTACATACTTGAAAACACATTTAGATTTCATTAATTTCAGATTGATGCTCGGGTTAATGATACCCACGTGGTTTTTGTCCATGTGGATCAGTAACACTGCAGCGACATCTATGATGGTTCCAATTATAACAGCGTTAGCAACGCAGACAGTGGAACTGGAGACAAATGAAATCACTCGTAAGATTTTAATCTGTACAAGCATAGTTTTAAGATTCATATAATTCGAAAATAAATTGTTTATAACTCATGTACAGAAAATGGAGGTGTGAAAAACGAAGGATTTGAAGACATGGAAATTGATGAAAGTGGAAAAGAGAATGAAGGGAAAATTCCAAACGGAAATACTACACATAATGGAAATAATGATGTGAAGCAATCGTAAGACCAAAGACACATACATACTATTTTCATCTTATTCTCTTAAGAAACCTCTACTTATGTTATCTGTGAATGATTGCAGAGTCTTTCATTGTGAAAAAACAGAGTAACTGATGATATTAAAAAAAACTGTCTGGATATTAGAATTGAAATCAAAAATAAATGATTTTTAGACTCTTTAATCTAGGAAAAGAAAAGCAGCAGAAATGAAGAAAATGAGCAAAGGGTTTGCTTTATGTGTTGCCTATGCGGCAAATATTGGAGGCGTTGCAACGCTAACGGGCACGCCCCCAAATCTCATTTTGCAGGGACAAGCCAATGAGTACGTTAAAGATTAGTTTGAGATTTATTCATCCAACTGATGTTGTGCAAATTAGTTTACCTTAAAGTTATAACTGTATAATGTACATGTACTTTGCTTTGTTTATGGACAGATTATACTCTGGTCGAGCTCCAGGGACGGATAGCGGAATCACCTTTGCTAAATGGATGGGATTCGGGTTGCCTCTTTCTATTATTGTACTGGTGCTAGCCTGGATTTGGCTCCAAATTATGTTTCTCGGCTCTTCGTAAGGCTTCTTCTGAATTTGAAGCCAATGATTTGTTGCTTAGTATATCTATCCATTTTTGTTGAAATAAATTTTGATAGAGTGTTATAATTGAATATTCTGCCTTATATATAATTAACAAAATAAACAAAATCCAACTTTTTTCTATTTGTTTTTTCAAATCATTTTCTTTTCTAACCAGATGTTTCCGAAAACAAGACCCCGCTAAAAGAAAAGCAATAAAGTTGATCATAGATGAAGAAAAGAAAAAACTTGGACCAATCAAGTTTGTACATGTACAGCTACGTTTTACTGTGAATGTTTACAAATCAAATATTGATGACTTTGTTAATTTCCTTCAATGTTCATTTCTGTTTCCCTTCCCTAGATTTGGAGAGGTTGTTGTTATGGTTTTGTTCGGTATTCTAGCAGCTCTATGGATCTTTCGTGATATTCCAGGTTTTGGTGGATGGAAAGTTCTATTCAAAGAGGATATTAATCAAGAGTATGTATTGTTAATTCAAGTAAAGACTTACAAAAAAATGTATAGGACGGATATATCTCTGGTATATTTTTTCTTCATTACAGATCTTTTGTCCGTGACTCAACAGCAGCCATGTTGATTGCAGTCATGTTGTTCTTACTACCGGCGCATCTACCGGAAGTGACTTGCTCTAACAAGTACGAAGGTAAGCACTTCCAATATCAATCAACTTGCTCCAGAAACGTATGGTAATAAAAAATGTTGTACCGGTATTTTTTCATACTATTCGAGATTTAAACTTGATAAAGAGAACGGATCTTACCTTCTTAATTTACATACCTGGAAAGATATAAATAAAATATGCCCATTTCAAATTCTTCACGGTTAATAGTTGAGTATGCTAGCTCCATAAAAGCTATTTTTTTTCACACAAAATTAAAGTAGATTCTGTATGACTCCTCAAATAATAAGTATTCTTGTTTTAGTTTCAGAACAGGATCGTAAACCGAGATACCGCCCGATTCTTACATGGAAGAAGACCGTTGTTAAGGTTCCCTGGGGAGTTATCATTCTTTTGGGCGGTGGGTTTGCCTTGGCCTCTGCTACTTCCGTAAGTTCTCAAAGGATTTGGGTATCATCCTTTAATTTTGAATTTTAATTTTTCAAAATTTTATTCTGGATTTAAAAAAAAATTCCAAACAAGGGGGAAAAAACAAAAATAAATATCATGCTAGGAAATTATACTTAGGCCTCCGGTTTGTCAAAGAGAGTTGGTTGCAGCCTGAGAGTTCTTGACAACTTTGAGCCCTGGGTAATGAACCTGATTTTGTCCCTTGCTATTGCTGCCGCTACAGAAATCACCAGTAACAGTGCCACAGCCACGATCCTTATGCCAATAATGGCGGAACTGGTAAGTGCAATTTCAACTCTGTGGTGTTAATTTTGAAAAATAATCTTGGTATTGTTTTAAACATGATAAACTCTGTGTGTTTTCAGGCTGTTAATACAGGTTCTCATCCTTTATATCTGATGATTACTGCAGCTGTTGCATGTTCATTCGCCTTCATGCTTCCGGTTGCCACGCCCCCAAACGCCATCGTTTATTCCACCGGATACATCAAGATTCCAGACATGGTAAAAATTGTTTATGTTTATCGAAACAGGAACATGAATAATTTAAGGAAGAAGATTCTATTATTTTAATATCTACAAGGAGAGAAAAGAAAATTAAGAACTGCATTTTCTCTGTCAGGTAGGCCTCTGATTGATGAAAGCAGAGGAAATTATGTCATGTGTTAAACTTTCAACTTGAATTCAACTAAACGTGGCACCTAGCATAAATTGATGAAATTTGCTGAAAGACCACGATATGTTTATTCGGTAAAATTAAAAAAAAAACTTTCAAAATATTCTTCTAATAAAAGACATAATCTGTGTAATGCGCAAATACATATATTCTGATCGAACATAGATGCACAAATTGAAAACAATTACCGAAAGGATGACTGCACTTAAGGACATGCGGAATTTGCGACAAAATAAACTTTCAAAACAAGCATTTTTCTTTTCATTGCATGAATGGTCAACATCCAATCTACAACTTTATGTAATTACGTTTAATAAAAGTGTGTATTTACGAAGTTCGAATCTGTTTTCAAAGGCAGGGGTCATCACAATTTCTTGAATCTTCGTTCGATAATGAGGACGCCCACTTTTTTACTGACTTTATACATAGTCAGCGCATGTTTGTCTATTGTTCTACGTTTAACAGTAGTTGTATATTTGCATAAATAATACTGTGTCAAAAGGAGATTAATAGACAAACATGCGCTCATGGTTAAAAAGAGAAAAAACTGCTTCTTCTTACATTCGCTCTCCGTGTTGTAACCAAGGGCTGTGACATGTTGAATATTATAATTCACCACGTGATTTCTACCTCAGGTAACTTTGTGAATACTTAATTCCGTCACGTGACTTGTAAGGTAGCATGTTTTGTGCTAACTAGGACATTGTGTTCGAACACGTTAAGTCATCTGGCATTGATATGAAATCTGCTTTAATCACATTGACGTGCTCATATTGTTACTTTCGTTTTGAAACCTTTGTCAGAAGTGTATTTGTGCCATACAGAATAAAGAGGGAGATTGGAAAGAGTGATCACGTTCACTTTTCCAAACATGTCATTGTTATTTATCAAGTCTAATTTTAGACCCATTCTTACAATGTTAGCTCCACCTCTCATGCATATCTAATGTTCAATCAAGGACAGGTAAGTGTAAATTCACTATATTTGGAAAGCAGTAAGGACAAAAAACATTGAATCATTTTATTGTATTACAGTCTAAAATCATTTTAAGATATAAATGTGGTTCCAAATTGACAATATTCTTTCATAAACATACAAAAGTGAGATAAGGTTGGTTTAGATATAAAAGCAACAGAAGCAACCGAAAAAGACCCAAAAACAGGCGTTAAGTGCAGTCATCCTTTAGGCAATTGCAGAATCAAGTGTGAAAGTTTGAAAAAAAATTATTAAATGTGCCCTGATTTGTTTTTACTAAGGCTTAAAGGTTACTTTATCGGATAAGCTTATTTAGATAAAAGTGTCGTATTGTAAATTTTGAATTTACCGAGTGGCAATAAAAACACAAAATTAAAAGAAGCGGTCAAAAATTTGCAGTATCAGTCAGAATGACAAAAGTATACTTTCCGTTTTGAATACCAGTACTTTGTTGGATTCGCTTCTAAAGCCATATGAAGGTAACAATGTGGTCAATGCTCTCTTTTTTTTTCTTTTAAATTTTACAGGCTTTGGCTGGTCTAATGATGAACGCAATAGCTGTTTTGATTCTAAACCTTGGAATCAACACATGGGGAAAGGCTCTTTTCGACCTTGACAGAATTCCAGAAATTTTTGGAAACTCCACAAAGAGTTCTTGCGACGTTGTGGGGAGCACCGCGGCCCCCTTATTGAGCAACTTCACCACATCCTTAATTAACAACGCCGTAAACATGACCACAGAAAGTTCGAATCTCTCACTTGCTGGATAAGTTTATAGATGACTTGAACTTGAACTTGAACCTCATTAATTAGCTGGAAATGAGGTAACATGGGTTTGATTTCATGAATGCTATTTCTACAACGATAGACTTGCTACTTGTCCTAAAAAATTAATCTTGTGTTAGAACTTAACATTGAAGAGTTTTTGATTGCTTAATTTTTCAGTTTTTTTTTTAACCATATCTTTCTGTTTTACTGACATCTAATCTTTCATAACTCGAAATCAAGAATTTTCCCAAGAGGGAAACAATACATAAAAAGCGATCAAAACATGTTTTGAAGATTTTTTTCATTTGTTAGATGCAGAGCAAAAAGGCTTAAGTCTTAGAGTAAGGTATGACATAATTTAGCTTTGAATGTTTATACATGTGCCTTAATTCACTTTCTGTAAATACGTGTAAGAAGTACTAGTATGATTCAGTTTTCTGTTGTTGTTACTTTTTTGCATTTGCATATTTTGTATGTTGTTGTTAATGAATTTTTAAATGAATATATATCTTTGTTAAGAATCCAAGAACTGATGACGTGTTCCTAAGTGTTTATATTTTACTTTCTTTATAAAATCTACAATTTTTATTTGTACTTTTTATCAAGAACCAATGTGCAATAAAAGTATTGATTGAAACCAAAAGTTCTGGACTAACCAGGTCACGTATTATTAATCATTTATGCTCATTTATTAATATTTTTAACGCTTATTGTATTATTTTTGAAATGATGAATGAAAAATTTGCTTTGAAGATAGAGGTATTACCAAGTTCTTGTTGCAACCGCATGCATCAAAGAAAAGTCCTTAAACAGCTAAAACACTACAATACAGTTAAATGACACAATCCTTCAAGATACACCTTAAAAATATGTTTTAAGTACTTCTTCAAGAATTCCTTGTTAGAACTTTTTTGATCTTATATAGAAGTACAGTGAACATGTACATAATCATCTACTTTTATACACACACACATACACACACACATAGACGTAATCTTTTTTAAGGAATGCGGTGTAAAGATTCTTTAGTAGATGTGTTCCTTCAGACTCCAAAAGAGTAGATCAAAGTGAAGTGTTTAATTAATAGAATACTTAACATTGTATATATTTTGGAAGAATTATACACACCTCTTTGAAGTGTATGTAGTTTTTTCTAATGTTAAAATTATATTAAAAATACCAATAGCGACTTTTTTTTTTTTTTTTGCTATCAACTCTATATTTTTTTTTATTGAGCATTGGTTATAAGTTTGACATCTGAAAGTTATTTTCTCCATATAAAACTTTGGATGTTTTTTTTCATTTTTCACATAAACTACAAGTAATTCATGAAATTTTAAAAGAATGTGTAACATATAGTTATAAGAGCGTAAATGGACTAAATAATGAGCAGTGATTAATCTAATATAATCTAATATAAACAATACAAACCGTGAAAGGGACAAAACACGGACTTCAGAAAACGCCAGAGATGGGATCAGGTGACAAAGAGGAATAAGCTTCTCCTGTCGACCGGTCATACCTTTCGCGAGCCCTCTGTTTTGATCAGGTAAACGAATGGTCTTACAATTTGTATGAAACATGACAGTCAAATTTATGTTTGCATACAAAGCTATTGTTAATGTCCATAGAATTTGCGACATGATGACTTTATAGGAGACTGTTGAAAGCCCTGTATAATTAACTTATTTGTCAGTGGACTGTCTCGGTTTTAAAAATTGATTGCACTTGCAAACGGAATCAATTGGGAGACATAAACAACATTCGAATTCCCTGGGATATATTGAGTCGACATATGAATGAAATTATATATTATAAAAACATTATTAATTGACAGGAAGTCCTTGATAATTCTAAATGTTGAAGGCCACGGCAAGAATTTTCATCTCATGTTGAAGATTTTTGATAAATTCTGCTTCATAAGAACAGAAAACGTTGACTATGAAAAGCATGATTATTGGATATGGGTATTCAAACAGATTGTTGGAAGACCTGGTCTACGAAGCCTACATAGATATTATGAATGAGGAACTCGGGATCTTTTTATATCATCTTCAATGTACTTGTATGTCGAATCGGAATGATTTTAACAAAGTTATTTTTTTTAAATGACCGATCAAAAGATATGAAAATTTTCGAGTTCCATATTGAAGAAGCAGTTGTCCTTGTTGTAAAAACCTCTTATTTATTTTATCGTGAGAAATGGTTGTATAAAGTGCTGAAAAGTTACATGCCTTGATGCTGTAAATTTTCGGGAAAATTGTGATTTCAATTCCTTATTCTTTGATCGTTGTAGTCTACTGGAAATCGAGATATAAAGGCATATATTTTGTCTTTAAATTATACGATACTTTTATATTCATCTAAATCTTTTCCCCATTCTGAAAAGTGTCGAGGTCTTCTCCATATTCAGCCCTCTCCCCCTCCCCCCTCGATAATTAAAAATCTGACGTCATACTTTAGAAGCATAAACTGTATAGCTGAAATGAAGGTTAAAAAAGATAATCATTAGTGAAGTAAAAACTATATATTAAAATATCATTTATATATGTCACAAACATCTTTCGGCATCTCAATAAAATCATATATTTTATTTGCCTATAATACCAGTCGACTTGTATTATCTGTTATGCTGTAGGGCATCATTTGCATTACAAATGGCGCCAGTTAATTCAGAATAAGCAGAAATCAACAAGCAAGTACTTGTACTCCAATGGTAGAGAAATCGATGACCTTTATTTGACCGAACCGTCCTATTGATTTCACAGATAACTAATGAAATACGGACAAAATAAAACTGAATGGACAAATTTTTTCACGCACAAAACCTCAAAATTTACATTTGATTTATCTAGAGAGTGTCAGAAATTTGATAGCAGTACTCTACTTAGTCTAAGCATTTATTTGTCGACATGTTATTTTGAACATGTATTAAGTTTATGTAGGAAATACCGATAAAAGGACCTGATATACCCGGTATACTGCCTAAAATGTTATTGCATTATGTAGTAGTGTGGAATATATTTAATAAATAAATGTTTTAAATTAAATGTAAATAAATTAAACTACCATAATAGATAAAATGTTGGATCCACCCCTTTATTTCCCTAGCCCTACCTGTAAACTTGTACACCTGTATATAGATAATTAGTTACCTTAGGGCAGGTCAGAGGTTTTGGTGTTTTATTGGTTTTCATTGGTAGTTTGTTTATAAAGTTGGATCTCATTGGTTTTATTCTTTTGGTCATTGGTTTTACCGCCAAAATATTCATACTTTGTCTTGTTGAGAGATTACCAAGACTTCATTTTATGGACTCTCTCATGACCTTGACTTGGAGACTGACTTTTTTCCACTTTTGGTAAGTACTAACTTTTCTTTATTGCTAATAGTTAATTAACTTGTGCAGTCTGTAAATATGCAATTATAATAAATCCCTTCTACACTTTATATTAATAGAATGAATGACCATGAGAGAAAGATATTTATTTTTATGATTGGAATTATTGATTTTGAAGATCAGTAATGTTATATATTGAAAGTGTAAATTGTTATGTTCAAATTACACTATATATTTTATCACCAAGATATTTGGTTACTTTGTTCAAAGTGAACAGATGATTTTTTTTATTTTAATGGAATATATATTTTAATGTATACTGTATTAAATTACAGAATCCATATACATGTTTATGACATCATACATACATGTGGTAATTAAAGCCTTTTCCCACAGAATGGTGAGGAACTATTTGTTTTAATTAGTAATATTTTTTATGCCTTTATATGGGAGAAAATATGTAAAGTCTATGTATCAGTTGTAAGAGTTATCTCCCTTAATTGAGAGTCAATGTACATATAAAGATACATCTTGTCTATAATATATCATTATCAATATGTTATCTATGAGAGCTAGATGTATGTATAAATGATGCATTAATAGGATTGATTTGATGTGATATAATATTGTTGTTTTATTATATTTCAGGGCTATGTTAATATATACTGCTCACTGTGTCAATAAAATAGACCTGAACCTGACAGAGGCGTGCTTGTTTATTTACACAAACCCCTGTTACAATTTGACACAGTGAGCAACTTTATAAACAAACTACCAATGAAAACCAATAAAACACCAAAACCTCTGACCTGCCCTAAGGTAACTAATTATCTATATACAGGTGTACAAGTTTACAGGTAGGGCTAGGGAAATAAAGGGGTGGATCCAACATTTTATCTATTATGGTAGTTTAATTTATTTACATTTAATTTAAAACATTTATTTATTAAATATATTCCACACTACTACACATTAGATTGAAACCAGGGGACAATGAGAAAGCAACAAGTTATTTAATCTTTTTATACGAAAAAAAATTTCATTGCAACAGTTAGTTTAATGCTTATAATTTAAAGGAAACACTATTCATATTATAAATCCAATAAGGTAAATTTCTCCTTTTTAAATCGAAACAAAACTAATTAGAAACTTGTTTCATCAACACAGATCCTACATTAATTACAAAAATAATAAGTAAGTAACCGGCCATTGATTAAGTATCTATGATCATCATTTAGTCATCAGTTTGTAAGGTAGAGGTTTTAAAAACAGTATACAGCATTAACTTGTCTAAAGGTAGATGTAAGATTAAATTTTTATAAGTTAAAATACATGTAAGTTTTATCAATAATGTATCCTGTACAAATATTCATAATTTTTATTGATTTAGGCAGAAGAAAGAAAAGTAAGCAGTCTCTATAACTAAATAAAATGACAGTTTCAATTAGCATTACTCTTACTCTATTTCTGTTCCCTAAGCAAAATCAATTACAAATCAATGTTACAATTCAATGATACATGGTACATGTATTCTACAAAATTTCATCCAGGTGATTTTTTTAAAATCTTAATTATATATGCATATAACAAATATATACTCTACACTATTTTATCCTTTTTAGGAGAAATTTCAAGGCATCGGCTTTAGACACAGAAGAATCGGCTTAAAAATACCTTGTTTAAGACAAGAACATTATTTTTTTTTTACCTCTTTTTCACAACAAAGCACAGGTCTACAAAAACAATCAATCCCGATTATGAAACCTTACATTTTACATCAATTTCTCTGCTGTATTGAAATGCAAAGGGTGTTTAGAAAATTCATTTCACATTTTTATTTCACAGTGTTTTATTCTCGAAAAGAAATACAATGAGAAGATATTTAAAATTTGTAATATTTCCTTTTCACAGACTCCATTCTTGACACTGATCAAGTTTTAACTGTGTCAATATATCCTTTCAAATACATGTGCAAAATTTATCAAGTCAGTAGAATTCCAGTATGACAACCTATTCTTTTGAAAAGTGACTGCCTTTTCTTTTACCTAAGCTCATCAGTTTTGTATGATGCATGATAAGCTGTGAAGAAACAAAAGTAAATAGTCCTACATTTTCACTCAAAATGACCAGCAGTTCTGTCGTTTGGGTGTTTTAAAGATGTTTACATATATTTTCATATGGAAAAAATCCTATGACTTCTCTCTAGAAATCAATTGATTTGTTTGTATGTTGTTTAACGTCCCTCTCGAGAATTTTTCACTCATATGGAGACGCCACCACTTGCCGGTGGAGAGCTGCAAATTTTGTCCTATACTCGGCACTTACGGCCATTGAGCAGTGAGGGATCTTTTTCAAATCGAAAGCCAAATCTTGTGATTTTGTCATACTGGAAAATTAACCTCTTCAGTTAAACACTATTTTGAAATTTTCAAAAATATTTCATTATGGAACAAACTTTCTTAACGCTCTTTATATGTTCTCTTTAGACAATTAAATGACATTTATCAATCAAAGCTCCAATTTCATATACATGTAGTGCATCTCTTCAATTTGTCAGTATTTTCATCTTTTTACATCTAATTTCTCAATTGTAAATTACTTGTTCAACTTATCTAAATCAAAATATTAGATATTATTTATAATAATTGATAGTTCAGAATTAACGGAAAGTGGCGCTTTTTATATCCGGTTGTTTCTCTTTGATGAAAATTCCACTATAAAAGTCAATATTTCCTGTTTTTGTAATTTAAAGCTTCAAACCAAGAATGGAATTTCATCTGTTGACACTGCTTTGTTCTTTTCCAAATTGGTGTAGAAAGTGTTCTAATGTTGTCATCGACGAAGCCTTTAATGTAACAAAAGTTGAATGGGGTAAATGTACCCATGCAATGAAGTATAAGATGTCAGTGATGAACAACTCCAGGACTCTGCTATATGAAAACAACATGTCGTGTTGTGAAGGAAGTATTAACATTAGATACATTGAAGGTAATGTATACTCCATAGTAAATGTTTATATTAATTGATAATTAGTGGTTCTTCATCTCATTTGATATTTAGTACTTTTTCATCTTATTTGATATTAAGTAGTTCTTCATCTTATTTGATATTTAGTAGTTCTTTATCTTTAATATTTGCTATTTAGTTTTAAATGCCTTTTCATTATCACTAGTATCATAATTTAATTGAAATAAAAAAAAAATGTAGAATTGTTATTTTTGTATTCAAACTCTGAAATATACAATTTTGCAGAATTCTTGAAATTTTCATTTGATGCAACTCATATAGAAACATCAGAAAGTATCATAATCTAAATTTTTTTGTACACTCCATTTACGTTGTTGTATACTGATGCTGGCCTCATTATTTTATAGGGAAGGGGACGAAAAGAATTGTTTTTACAAGTATCACCACCAGCGTTCTGGCTACATGGACAGACGCCATGATGTTTGGTGACGATGATGGACACAAAAAGATGCGCAGTGGCAGATCAAAGAACGAAAACATTATTATTGCTCTAAGTATATTGTTTTGTCTTGCTGGAATAATTATTATTTCTCTGATTGTATTGTATTGTACCAAAAGAAGAAACTGAGATACTATTTAGAAGAAATTCATTATACAGATATATTAACATCGGAATACAGTACTGATGAACGGTTCAGGAAATAAAGATGCAGATATTTTTGCAATAAATTTTTAACCATTTTGCGCCAGACATAACTTTTTTTCAAATTTAGTATCGTATGATACCAGAGAGGAAGAATTTTGTATTTTCCTCCTCTCTCTTTCCCTTGGCTGTAACCTTGTTGTTTCTACTTAAGTATAAAAAATATAACGGAAAATACATACGTTCCAAGCTCAATTTCACACCAATTTTTATTTAACTATTTTATTGAAAGAAAATAACTTTGTTTATACTGAAAAAATATTTAAGTGTCTACATAGAATATTTTTATCCTAAAACATGTTTGTTATTTAATCTTATGCGATTTTTGGTAAAGTCTCTGTAAATTTAAAAACAATCCAATTAGTACCAGTATGTGTCCATAAGTTGGCAATTCTACTCTATTGAACTCACTGGACATTTATTTCCTACTTATTGGATAGTGTCAGGTAATCCAAATACAAAAGAAAATAAAACATGCATCAAACAGAAGCAGATTTTTTTTTAAATTTCATATAAAATGAATGTCACAGTAAAAACATTTACACGCAGTGAATTTCATGAAATTCCTAGTATATATTTTTTTTAAATTTTGGATTCACATTTTAACAATTAATTCCCTTGGTCATGATTATTTTCTGCTGCATATGACATCATAATTTGACGGGCATATTTCCATTTTTTAAAAAAAAATTTCTGTTCATCCAAAGGCTCATTACGAAAAGGTCCGAGACCAATCTGCACCTAGCTTCCATAATTTTATATAGCCTGTTTCATATCAAATGATCTAGATTTTTTTCAAAGAATTATTGTAAAAAAAATAATGTTGTGTTTTACAGCTTCTTATAAGATTTTTGTTATGATAGAATTATGGAATCTTTCTATGATTTCTATATATTGGCTGGTATGAACCATTTCCTTATCAGATATCTCCGAAAAGATATCGATTTTTATACTGAAATTGGACTTTATTGTCATTCTCACTCCACATCTAAAATATCACTTAAACAATCTCATTATTCCTTATTCCGATGTTGAATTATAATTAAATTTCCCAATTTGTGATGTTCCAATGTACGTTTAAACTTGGTTACTGTTCACTATTTCATATTCATTGATGGACCTCAAAATTTATAACAAAGAAACTTTTCTCAAACTGTCTAATAAGTAAAAGTTCAACAAAGAAACCAGTTTTATTGCTTGAAAATAGCTTTACCTTGGACGGTACATTATGAAGACGATTGCTTATACGAAACATCATCACAATTAACAATTACCTTATATTATCCAATCTTACTACAATGGAAATTATGACTTAACTAGGATATCAGCCTCAAACTGTATATTTTGTGAGAATGTTTAAGCTTTGGCTTATTATTTTTGTTTTTACATAAACTGTATAGTATTAGCATCAACTAGGTCTAGGAACAATTAATAGTCTTCTATTTATAATTATCTTACAGTAAATCGCATTTAGCTCCATTTTAAATTTGATATCATTTTAAACCTGAAATAAAAGACAACACAGAGTCTGACGCTTCTACATTTGTATTTCATATTTGGATGTTTTACTAGAAAAGGACATTGATGACAAACATCCAACTAAACTTTATGATAAATGACGAGATGATCAATTTTTCTATCGTCAACATTCTTTCAAGCAATATGCTTGTACCTTTATCACCTGCATAAGGGGTTTATGTCATTTGTTTTAAAACTTAAGAGCGTGTTTTACGTACGAAACGTTTCTGAAACAAGGTAGGCAATAGACAAATTAGTTAATGAAACAAGAACATCAACAATATAGTTTTAAGTCAACATTTCGGAAGTGAAATGACCTTATTTACACATACAATTTGTCGTTAGGTCGTATTTTTTTTAATACAAATTGTTAAACAATTCTTTTCTTTCTGAATGAAATAAGGAGATAACGAACTAATCTTGCTCAAAAGTCCACTGAAACAATACAAATCGAGAGCAGAGCAAACATGGACCTCCATTAACATCAGAGGTGGGATCAGGTGCCATGGAGGAGTAAGCATCCCCTGTCAACCGGTCACTCCCGCCTTGTGCTCCTTGTCATGATCGGGAAAACGGAAAAATTCGTAGACAATTCAGTATGTAACTGAATTGCTTAACAATTGTCAATAGCTTGCCTCGTTTTAGAAATTGTCCGTACGTAGAGCATGCTCTTGCATATCCAATTAACTTGGAGACATAAACCCCTTATGCAGGTGATAAGGGTATATTGTTACCTAAGTAAGGGAGGTTATCCCTGAATTATATTATAAAACAATCATTGCTGGTTTTTTTGTCAATGCAATTATTCAGCAACCCTTTACACAATATTTACTTAATCCATTGGGTTGTGTGAATATTGTACTCCCCGAGAAGTATAAGTTGTAGATTTATCGCTAAAGAAAGGTAACTTTCCAATAACTATTTTAATTACTTTGTTTTCATGCAAACTTTGACAATAGTCGCATCAGATTTTTTTTAATAAAGTTTGTTCTCGGCTTAATGTATTTTTGAAAAAAAAAGAATGATTTAAAGTGACACATTCCTTAACTTTGCCACAAAGTAAAATACCTACAGACTATATCATTTAACTAAGGTGGCACGCAATGATACGTAAAAATCTTCATATTTTCCTATATGTTTGTTCATAATTTCTTTATTTCTATGATAAATCTTAACATATATTTATTGGGATACCTTTTTTTGCTTTGTTGTCAGTACTTTGTTGTTGTAAATATTAAGATTAAAAGTGAGATCAGGTTACAACAACTGAGTATTTATGTAGTCAAACCATTGCTCGAATTACTTTTTTTTCTCAATAAAAATAAAAAGTTCTGGTACTTATTTTTTTTTAAATAAAAAACAAATAGTTCTTGAATACATGTATTTCCAAAGCAAAGTTAAAGTCACATAAAAAAAAACATACATTCCTCCAAATATTCCATTATCGAAAAATTATTGTAAGTATTTTACACTTTGTTTCTTTAACTATTAAAATTCATTTCGAAGAAAACTATCTAGCGTATAGTAAGAACACATAAATACTAAATAACATTTAAGAAATCGAATTTTAAGTTCTCCTTATGCTTATGATTAAGAACAGAAAGACAAAATATGATTGAAATTATTTAATAAAATAAAATGTTAAACACCAACACATATTTTTAAATAATGACTAGAGTTCACATCCGGTTGCTTATCGTTCATTCTGCATTTCCGTACATGCGCAGCAGAGGGCAAAGAGTAGTATCTTTCTCGTTACTCCCATATAAAGTCTTGCTAGTTTTTAACAAACCAAAAGCATAATCCCCGTCTCTCCACACTGCTCTTTCCGGTGCTTTAAGGGCATGTTTCTAAAAAGAAGTTTACGAATATTTAATCGATTACTTTATCTGTTTTATTTTACTTTCTTCAAAACAAGAACAATCTAACAGAGAGTGCAACTGCTCTCATTATAAATAAAGAAAGAGAACTCGTCATTTGGGGTTGATAGAACTCAAGATGAGAAACCGTAGCTGAACGAACAGTTACTGATGGAACTGAGCAAGCATGACCAAAACCTTACCTTAATAAATTTTATCACAGCATCTTCATCTATGTAGTTCATTGTAAGTCGACACTTGTAAGTCACAAGTGCAAAAGGCTGAAAATCAATAGTAAATTTCTATTACACACGTGTATGATTGTGCTATAAAAATATTATAAGGAAGCCTGAGAAACCTGTCCTAAGAATCCACAAAAACATGAATATAAAATGCAACTTTTTTCAAATTGCATGTATTTTAAATTGTTTAAAGATGGCGAATTCGAAAATATGTATAAAAATTTTCAGAAATATTTGATATCAAGACAACCAGTACGTTTTTGTTTGATGTCCAGAATCCTGAAAAGCAGATTTTTTAATCTCTAATAGGTTATTTCAAAGTACAAATTTTGAAAAAATAATCTTGTACACAGAATGGGGCACATATTATGCTAATCGTTGCTTTTACACCTTTATATGAAGTTTATGTCTCCCAGTTGAACATGCTCTACGTACGAACAATTTCTAAAATGAGGCAAACTTTTGACAAACAAGTTGATGAAACAAGAATATCTACAGTATCGTTTAAAGTCAACGTTCATTGACCTTTTCAATAAATACAATCTATCATTATGTCGAATGTTGACTGACTTTTTTCAAACAAATTGTTATGCCATTATTTTCACACTGCAATGCCTACGGATTTTCCGTTTACTAGTATTCGATCATGACAAGGAGCACACGGTGGTTGTGACCGGTCGACAAGGTTGCTTACTCCTCAATGGCATCTGATCCCACCACTGATGTTTTTAGGGCTCTTGTTTGCCTTGCTCCAAATTTCTATTGTTTCAATACACTTTTGAACTTCATTACTGTTCGTTATTTTCATATTTCACATAATAAAGACAACAGTTTCTTCATGTTAGTCTGTAATTTTCTAGTACTAATATGTATAATTTATTTTCTTTTCTCTGTTTTATTGTCACCTAACTTTTTCATTTATTACATATAAAACTCTTCATTTTTTGGGAAATAAACAATATCTTGTCAAAATACACTGTACACATATCTAATGGAGCAAGTATTAGAAATATGTTTACCTCTGCCAATGGGAGTTTATTATACGGTGTTATAACGTGACGCCGTAAACAACTCTCTACTATGGTTCTCAATTTTTGGACCTCGTCTTTTCTGGCACAAGGATGATACAACATAACCACAGCACCATGCTGTAAATTCATCATAAAATGGATGAATTACTAGCAGAATGATACAACATGACCACAGCACTATGTTGTAAATGAATTACTAGTAAGGATGATACAACATAACCACAATACCATGTTATAAATAAATTATTAACAAGGATGATACAATATGACCATATAACTATGTTGTGAGTAAATTAAATGGAACAGTAGATAAGGTTAAAGCTAAACACGATTCGTAAAAGGAATTTGTCCGCCATATTTCTTATTCACTCGCTATGTCTGAGGGCCCCTATATAAGCCGCTTACTTAGTCATAGTTCAGTGTAATCAGTTGTCGCCTGTGTATATAGACGGACGTATGATTCATAGCTCTCGGTAGCGCAAAAAATAACTGTGCACTTCTTCCACGGCAGGAGAGAAAGATACCAAAGAAACATACAGAAGTTGCACAGGTCAGTGCAGTATACAAACAAATAAAAATAGACGTAACTGCAATAAAATAAATATACAAAGGCAGTGCAAGATAACAAGCACGAACACGTTTCACCATTCAACGCCGATACCTGTGACAACAAGCATTCTGAGAGTATTGCATTAGCAATACTAGTCCCCTACCGGCAAGTGTAATCTGGTTCCCGTTAAGAATTGAAAATGCCATAATTCCGTTAAAAATCCATGAAGCGGGACGAAATGCAAACTTGATCTATAACTAATCAAGGTAAAGTCACATACCAAAAATCAGCTCAATATCTGAAAGCATTTAGAAGAAATTGTGGAAAATCCTTAAAAATTGAAAAGGCCGTAATTCCTTCAAAAATTATTGAAGTGGAACCAAATGCAAACTTGATCTGTAACTCCCCAAGATACACTCACATACCAAAAATCAGCTTAATATCTGCAAGCGTTTAGGAAAAAAGTGCGGAAAACCAAGTGGGACAGACTGACAGACAGACAGAGGGACAGACGGACAGACGGACGGACAGACAGACAGACAGACGGACAGACTCAGAGGAAACCTATAGTCCCCTCCGGTTTCACCGGTAGGGGACTAATAAAGCAGTCAGGTGTAACGAATGCGAAGGGTATATATCTCGGTGCTGATATCGTAGATAGTATAATCGAATATGGCGTATGCCTATTTACGAGTCGTGTTCAGCTTTAAGTTTGGGGTTTGTATTTAACAAGCAGTATATAACACTATAAATGTTACGGAATAATATAACCAACGTATTGTGAAAAAGAAACAAGCATTCTGAGAGTATTGCATTAGCAATACTAGTCCCCTACCGGCAAGTGTAATCTGGTTCCCCTTTAAGAATTGAAAATGCCATAATTCTGTCAAAAATCAATGAAGCGGGACGAAATGCAAACTTGATCTATAACTGATCAAGGTAAAGTCATATACCAAAAATCAGCTCAATATATGAAAGCGTTTAGAAGAAAATTGCGGAAAACCCGTAAAAATTGAAAAGGCCGTAATTCCGTCAAAAATCAATGAAGTGGAACCAAATGCAAACTTGATCTGTAACCCATCAAGATACACTCTCATACCAAAAATTAGCTCAATATCTGCAAGCGTTTAGGAAAAAAGTGCGGAAAACCAAGTGGGACAGACTGACAGACAGACAGAGGGACAGACGGACAGACAGACAGACAGACAGACGGACGGACAGACTCAGAGGAAACCTATAGTGCCCTCCGGTTTCACCGGTAGGGGACTAATAAGACAGAAATAAACGAACAAGAATATGGGATTAAGGGAGATCCTCCAAATATTCTTAGATTGAACAGAGTTCAAATATGAAGATATAATTATGTAATTAATTGCTCGTATTCAATGTTAATTTCATGCATTAATGCATTTCATACTGAAACCAAGTATTCTACATAAAAAACAAGCATTCCGAGAGTATTGCATTCGCAATACTAGTCCCCTACCGGCAAGTGTAATCTGGTTCCCGTTAAAAATTGAAAATGCCATATTTCCGTCAAAAATCAATGAAACGGAACGAAATGCAAACTTAATCTATAACTCATCATGGTAAAGTCACATACCAAAAATCAACTCAATATCTGCAAGCGTTTAGAAAAAAAGTGCGGAAAACCCTGAAAAATTGAAAAGATCGTAATTCCGTCAAAAATCATTGAAGCGGAACGAAATGCAAACTTGATCTGTAACTTATCAGGATACACTCACATACCAAAAATCAGCTCAATATCTGCAAGCGTTTAGAAGAAAAGTGCGGAAAACCAAGTGGGACAGACTGACAGACAGACAGAGGGACAGACGGACAGACAGACAGACAGACGGACGGACAGACTCAGAGGAAACCTATAGTCCCCTCCGGTTTCACCGGTAGGGGACTAATAAACAGAATACAATAAAATTGAAGAACATGAAAGAGAAAAGAAAACCACAACTGGTACAGCTAAAAATATTTTTTTTTTAAAATAGCTAAACAATGCGCTGAAATATAAGATATAAAGATTTTCATTAGTGTAAGACTTTTAAGAAGTATATCAGAAGATCCATAGTCAAAAGGCTTACTAGTATTAAATCTCCCGTTCGTGTTGGGAAATAAATTTTCTAAACTTTGAATTCTTAGTTTGGTATATAGTATACGGAAATGACTTCTGTAGATACTACTATTTAGTAGGGCTGTTAATAATGTCCTAAAACTAAAATGTACATTTCGAAAGCATATTACATACTCATTTTGAAAAGAATAATATACTATTCTAATATCTCATCGAGATCCTAGATATTGATACTTAAAAATTACTACTAAACACGAGACATTAAGGCACAAAAGCTATGCAAGAAATCGGATATAAAGCATATTAAATAAGCTTCTGCAACTACCCTATGATAATGTATCTTTAGGACATTGAAATCACAGATTTAAATTTTTAAAAAAACCCAAAGATATCTAATATAAGCAAACACAGAGAAGCTCAAGATTGAATGAATTGTTTAATACAAAAATATTCTGAAAGCGCCAACAATCTGCTTGTTGTCTTGCAAGATGATAAATTACACTATCATTACCATGAAATCATTTTCGTAGGATAACTTGAAATTTGATGAATTGTTTGAAGTTTTTAGTCTTTGTTCTTAGTTGATTCAATGTCACATAAGTGTTTATTTTAAAAATTAGTTAATTACTCCAGTAGTCTCATCAAGAGTCTACATTTAGCTGGTACCTTATAGAAATAATAGTCTGAAATTAGTAAGTAGGATATTCAAAATTATTCTTTATCAGACAAGAAGATCAGTATATTAATCAACAGCAACTCATGTTTTAACTTTAGGTTATACATTACCTCTAAGGAATGCACCCATCTTTGTGGTGGGAGGTAAAGATACTCGCCATAAACAGGCCACAAAGGACGATGACGACCGCTGTTGAAAATAAAATAGATTCCCAAATACATTCAAAGAAAGTATTTTCGAGTAATTTTGCGATAAGTACCTCTCTCGAATTGAATTACTCAGTTCATCTAATCACATGTAAAAACTGTTGAGCAGCAGTTAACCCATGAACTCTTGTTTTCGTTATTTGACGTTTACAAATCATTTCGTTAAAACACTCAAGTAAAATAAGGAATTTGAAGTTTATTTTACAAAGAGCTAAGTCCACGAAGCATCAAAAACGGCCTCTTCTAAAAAATTAATGTTATGTTTATTATAGATAATATAGAATATTTGCTATTCATTACCGTTTTCCTTTTTTCAATATCTATTATACTTTTTGAAAAATAGATACTGCAATATGGCAGTGTTTTGATAGAAAAAGGCAATAGGAACGTCATTTTTTGTAATGTAACGTCACGTCAAAGAGCGATGAAATGACTTAAAGTTAGCAATTACTATGTAGAAATATACAACACAGTAAAGCTCTTCAAACTATAGCAAAGACCAGCATACAAGTGACTGGTAGTTTCACGGAATGTACATATATGTATAGTTGCGTGCTATTTTTATAGACTAAAAAAAATGATGACCAATTCTTATACAAATGCGAGAAATTACCATGTTTTAATTCATTTTTTCATTGAACATGCTGAATTTCAGAAATGAGTATATGTTGATACATGTCTATTTTGGGCTCTAAATTAGAAATAAATATTCTGTTCTATTTTGTATTTTATCGATTTTTTTTAGGCTAATACTTGCAGAAATCCAGGTATATAAATAATACTAGGAAGTACTAAATAAGCATACAAGCATCGATTTTTTGAAATTAGACATACACAATCATACACGTATTTGACACCTTGAAAGGTTCATTCAAGGGGAAGCGTTTTTGTCTATATAGAAATTGTTGTTTGAAAAGACATCTTCTGATTGGCTAGATGGTAAACTGAAGTACTGTGTGAGTTGTAATAAAAATTTGTGGTGAATATAATAGATTGTGACGTCAACTCAAAGCCACTGTCCTCAAATGTATCAATAAATTATTGTAATCTAAATGCGACACATAAATACACGTTCCAGGTATAATCAGAGACAAAAAATACCTTTTTAAATTTTTTTTAAAATATCTCTGGTAGAATTTTTTTGATGGGATTTTTTTTTATTTAGGCAGATCCATATCAAGACAAGATTTACCAGTGTACTAGTTATTTGGTCTTTAAAAATAGTCACAAGTGCTACTGAGTTTAAACATTTACTGCAAAGACATCAGAAACTAGTATTAATTGTAACGGGACCGTTACAGATGTTCCCCAAACGCTTCCCAACTTCCTTTTGGTGTCTTATTCCCTGTAAGCTTTATTAAAGAAGCCAATCAAGTATGTTGGGTTTTTTTACGCATTACACGCTCGCACATGGGCATTCACGTATAAAATGACCATGTCAACTTGTCTATACTTTTAATACATCTTTATATTCAAATTTCATCAAAAGATTAAAAAAAAATTCGGCTATATTAAGTATATCTGTCATTTTACGCATTGCTCGCGCGCGCACGTGCATGCATGTCCATGATGACCGTGTCATCTTGTCAACACTATTAATATATCTATATATTTTGAGTATCAAAGCATTTCATCAAAAAGTATAAAAGTTACAGCTATATCAAGTATATTGGTCATTTTAGCATTGCATGCGCGCGCACGTGCATGCATGTGCATGTTGACAATGTCATCTTGTCTACATTTATAATATGTTTATATATTCTGAGTATCAAAGCATTACATCAAAAAATGTAAAAGTTATGGTTATATCAAGTATATTGGTAATTTTACTCATTGCACGCGTACGCACGTGCATGCTGACCATGTCATCTTGTCTACACTATTAATATATCCTTATATTCTGAGTATTAACTTATTTCATCAAAAGATATGAAAGTTTTGGTTTTATCAAGTATATCTGTCATTTTACTCATTGCACGCGCGCGCACGTGCACGCACGTGCATGCATGTGTGCGCTGATCAAGTCTTCTTGTGTACACTTCTAATATATATTTATATTCTGAGTTTCAATGCAATTCATCAAAAAATGTACAAGTTAAGTCTATATCATTTGTATTGGATATTTCAATCAATGCGCATGCGCACACGTGCATGCATGTGCATTCTGATCATGTCATCTTGTCTACACTTTTAATATATCCTGATATCCTGAGTATCAAAGCATTTCATCAAAGGATATGAAAGTTATAGCTATATCAAGTATATCTGTCATTTTACTCATTGCACGCGCGCGCACGTGCACACACGTGCATGCATGTGTGCGCTGATCAGGTCTTCTTGTGTACACTTCTAATATATATTTATATTCTGAGTTTCAATGCAATTCATCAAAAAATGTACAGGTTAAGTCTATATCGATTGTATTGGTTATTTCAATCAATGCGCATGCGCGCACGTGCATGCATGCGCATTCTGACCATGTCATCTTGCCTACACTATTAATACATCCTTATATTCTGAGTATTAAAGCATTTCATCGAAAGATATAAAAGTTACAGCTATAACAAGTATATTGTTCATTTTACGCATTGCACGCGCATGCACGTGCATGCGCGTGCGCGCAAATTGACATTCGTTCCGCAAATCTACATATCATTCCTATTAACCCTAAAAAGGTTTCACCTCAATCGGATGTGTAGTTTCGGAGATCACTGACGGACAAAAAAGTACCCAGGAAGAAAAATAATAATAACTAGAAACTCATTGCGAGCAATGAGAGGTCTTCCGTCCGATTCTGAAAATAAAAACGAAGATTCAAGCTGAAAAAGAGATAAAAGAAATTCAGACACTCTGTAAATTTAACCCTTGTCGTCAGCGTGAAAATCCAACTTGCTAACGTTAACCATTCATTTTTTACATCACTTCCGGTCACGACCGGAAGTACCAGAAGTAACGGCTATACAAGATTTTCTCACGATTCATATAACTGATGACTGACCATCAGTCTTGAAAGTTTTAGACATCAGTCGTTTACTGTTGCCGAGCAATATTGTGAGATCAAATTCTAATTTTGAGGACAGGTAAACAAGAGACCGGAAGTGAATTTTATAAAAATCTTTGACTTTTCTCTAGACATTTGCAATATATACAACATACATAAAGTCATTTCAAGTACTTTATCGATGAGCAATATTTATGAGAAAATTAAATATCAAAGTAAAGTAGTTTATCTCCTAAAACCGGAAGTTGACGTTTTTGTTTCCGGTGGAATCTAACATATTTCTAAACAGCGAAAGAGATGCAATAAAGTGATGCAAGCATTGATTTAAAAAAGAAAAGTTAATTTTTTTTTAGATTTCTTTGATCACTTACTGTGACAAGCGGAAGTGACGACTGACGCGTTTAACCCAAATGGTTTTGCCTACTCCTCAAGGTCTATTACTCATAAAAGTTTGGTGTTTTAATCTTTTACCTAGTTTTGAGATCTCGCTCAGACAACTTCACATTTTGAGGACAGGAAAACATGCGACCGGAAGTGAATTTTTGAAAGATATTTACGATTACTCTAGACATTTGCAGTCTGAATAACATATTTAAAATTCATTTCAGATACTTTTTCTAGAAAAAAATATTGATGGAAAAGTAAAATACTCAAATTATGTAGTTTTTCTCTTATAACCGGAAGTTGTCGCTTTTGTTTCCGGTGAGACCAAGATCTTTCGAATCTGCGAAAAAGATGCAATAAAGTGATGCAATTTTTAATTAAAAAAAGAAAAGTTGAAATTTTCGATTTCTTTGATCACTTCCTGTGACGACCGGAAGTGACGGCTGACGCTCTGAACCCAAATGGTTTTGCCTACATCTTAAGGTCTGTTGCTCATATAAGTTTGGTGTCTTAATCTCTCACCGTTTCCGAGATCTTGCTCAGACAACTTCTCATTTTGAGGACAGGAAAACACGCAACCGGAAGTGAATTTTACAAAGATATTTGATGTTACTCTAGATATCTACAGTTTGAATAACATATTTAAAATTCATTTCAAAAACTTTATCTACAAAGGATGTTAATGGGAAAGAAAAATACTAAAATTATGTAGTTTTTCTCTTATAACCGGAAGTTGTCGTTTTTGTTTCCGGTGGGACCAACATATTTCGAAACTACAAAAGAGATGCAATAATGTGATGTAAGTATTGATTTAAAAAAAGAAAGTTGAAATTTTATGATTTCTTTGATCACTTCCGTAAACGACCGGAAGTGCCGACGACGAACGAAAATGTGATTCCACAAATTTAGAAGTCACGTTCTATGCTCTCCAATAAGTCTCCAGTTCATATCTTTAGTCATTCTTGAGAACATTCGAGGACAAAATTTCATTTTAAAATCAGGAAATTGCCCGTAACTTGGAACCAAAATGGAATTTTCCAAATTTTCCTTGTGATGAAACAAGTTCATACAATGACTAATTTTTCCTGAAAGTTTCACGAAAAACCACTGAATAGTTTTCGAGAAAACGCCTGCACAAAATTTGGTCAAAATAATAATAATAATAATAATAATAATAATAATAAGAAACAGTAGAATCACTATAAGGTCTTCCGTGAAAACGGAAGACCTTAATAATAATAACTAGTGCTAATTGTAACGGGAACCGTTACAGATGTTCCCCAAACGGCTCCCCAATCCCTTATAATGCCCCATTCCCTACAAGCTTCAATAAATTAGACAATACTTTTGTAATATAAATGGATACTTTATTTTTAAGGGTATTTCATTGGAAAACTACTCCGATATAGCCATATGGGTATTAGCCAATCAAATTTCAGCGCATGTGCTTGCACATGTTTTCTGCATTTTTCACATTAATTTTCTTATAGTGTCTCACAATACATACATTTGTGTTAAATATCAAAGAATTTCATTGAAAAATAAGAGAGATGTAACCCTTTAAGTATTAGCCAATCAGAAATCAGCATACGCGCATGCATGGCCTTGCATTCAATTTTGATAGTATCATATTGTATGAGCTCTATGTGCCTATCCATGTCGTAAATTTCATCCTGTTTTGTTGAAAACCAAGGGAGTTATAGACATTTAAAGTTTCAACCAATCAGATTGCAGCACACCTGCATGCGCGTGTTTTCAAGAAATTTCCTATATAACATGTTGTAGCATCTTATAATATATACTTATATTCTAAATTTCGAAGTATTTTGTGAAAAAACAAGGAAATTATTGAGATTTTTGTATCAGCCAATCAGAGAAGAGCGCACGTGCATGCGCGTGAGTTCATGCTAATTTGACCATGTTATCTTGTCTAGACTACTAATATATCTTTATATTTTGAGTTTCAAAGCAAATCATCAAGAAATACAAAAGTTACGACTTCATCAAGTATATCAGTCATTTCACTCATTGCACGCGCGCGCACGTGCATGCATGTGCGCGCAAAATGACCTTCGTTCCGAACACCTACACAACATGCCTATTAACCCTAAAAAGGTTTCATGTCAATCGGATGAGTGGTTCTATGAGAACACTCCCGGACAAAAAAGTACCGGAGAAGAAAGTAGAAAAAAAGAATAATAATAATAATAATAATAATAATAAGAAACAGAGTAAAAACAATATGTTCCCAAACTTCGTTTGGGGAACATAATAATAAGAAACAGAGTAAAAACAATATGTTCCCAAACTTCGTTTGGGGAACATAATAACCCAAAATAATGGTGTTGATTTTTTTTAAATTGGCTATTTCGACACTTTGGGATAAATGGCCTGACATTTTCTGATCCACAATTGCAATTGACGACACAAAATTTTAGCAACCATGAGTATAGGGTACTTTTGCAGTCGAACACGGTCATTTTTTTTTACACTTACAGAGAAGGTTTACTGGATGAATGTCCTCAAAATGATTCATAAAAGAATTTTAAACTCACATTCTCAAAGTATCTGATGTAGGCGAAACGAACGAATATTATTAATACTTGCTAATGTTGATAAGGAAAACTACCTTGAGAAGATTAAAAAGTGAACTGGATTCGCTCCACTATCACGGCCAAAATTAGCATCATAAAAATAAAACTTGAAAATATACTCTTATCATTGCTACTTGTGATCGATTTGGAACTTATTGCATCGAAAGAAAAAATGCTATACACTTTCTTTTCTAAACTATTTGGTTCCAGCCAACCATTAAACATGTATTAATTAATAATAAGGAAATGACTGGTTGATTATGTTTACGATATTATTTGTCGTCTAATTACTATGGTAGTCAAATCAGCCCATAAATAATACCTCTCAAAATAAGAAGAAAAAAAAACTCACACTTATACATTACAAGATAATAAATATTCATGTTAAATTGAAAACTAACTTGTTACAAGATGTATCTTTTATGGTTTTGTTTTGACTGGGAAGTTTGAGGGAAGATCTAATGGTTTATGGTTTATTGGTTTACATGGTCTAATGGTTTATTCAATCAATGAATCAGATGGTGGAGATGAATATTTCAGATCTAGATGATATTTCACCTAAAGAGAAGAATTGATTTTGTCAGCATCTAAACCCAGTGAAGCTTTGACCATGCATTTCTCGAACAAGTCTGTAGTCGTTATTCTAATAATGTCTGTAGAAAATATGTCTATTATCCTTAAAGATAACTCTGTTGAAAATATGTACACGTCGACATTTCTTAATTTAACGCTAGAATATCTGTGGAAAATATGTACAGTTATATATTCATACTATATCGGTAAAGTGCCTATGAAAAATATGTACAATTCTGTATTCATACTATATCGGTAAAGTGCCTATGAAAAATTTGTAAACGTTTATAGGCCTTATCATTACGGTAAAGTGTCTGTGGAATACGTACACGTCTACTGTTCTTTAGTTATCTTAACGGAAACTTGCCTGTGAAAAATATGCACGCGTATACGATTTTTATCTTAACGGTAACGTGCCTGTGGAAAATATGTGCAAGTTTAGATCTCTTACTTAAACAATTTAGTGTCTAAAAATGTCATTGAAAAGTCTAATACTAACTTTAATGATATAGTGTCCATAAAAAATGTATACTGGTCTTCACTTCTTAGCTTAACAGTAAATTGGGTAGTGTCTATAAAAAGCTTGTATACAGATCTAAAAGGCGTTTTATAGTGCCTCTAGGAAACTTGTACAGGTCTAAGTTTTGACTTTAACTATATATTGTCTGTAGAAAATGTGAACAAATCTTAAATTCTTACTTAACATTGCGATACAGTGTCTGAAAATGTTATAGTACTTACCTCAGTAAGATTTTGACTATGTTATTGTCCAAGGTACTTAACATTATCAAATCTCCATATGTTATTATATAGTTATCGCAATGTTCATATTCCGTAATGAGATTTCATTTATGCTATTGGCACGACTTTAACAATATAGTGTCTATATATTTATTGCTTGAATTTCTTACCTTAAAGGTATAGTTTCCGTATATGTAATTGTTTCGTTCATGCATACATGGATAGGCTAAAAAAGAGAAAATATCAGCGTACAGGCGTGATATTGAAAATAGATGAACATGTTTTGTCATGTTCTAAATTTTTAATTTACCGGGTGGGAATAAATACAAAATTTGGAACATGACAACTTATTACTAAAGGATGTTTGCAGCTTATCTATTTTTACAACCGTAGATATGTACTTTATCCGATTTTTAAGAAGTGAATATGCAACAAAATTTTTACAAAAGTGGATGTACAGCTTATACATTTTTTACGAAAGTTAATATACACCTTATCCACGTTAACGTAAGATGTGCACTTTATCAACATTGACCGAGTAGATATCAGCATATAAACATTAACAGAAGTTGAAATGTTTATCTATTTTTACAGAAGAAGTGATGCTGTTTCTCTCCTTTTTTACAGAAGTAGTTTTGCTTTTAATCTACCTGTACAGAAGTAGTGATGCTGTATATCTATTTTTACAGAAGAAGTGATGCTGTATATCTAGTTTTACAGAAGTAGTTATGCTGTATATCTATTTTTACAGAAGTAGTGATGCTGTTTATCTATTTTTACAGAAGTAGTGATGCTGTATATCTATTTTTACAGAAGTAGTGATGCTGTATATCTATTTTTACAGAAGTAGTGATGCTGTATATCTATTTTTACAGAAGTAGTGATGCTGTATATCTATTTTTACAGAAGTAGTGATGCTGTATATCTATTTTTACAGAAGTAGTGATGCTGTATATCTATTTTTACAGAAGTAGTGATGCTGTATATCTATTTTTACAGAAGTAGTGATGCTGTATATCTAGTTTTACAGAAGTAGTGATGCTGTATATCTATTTTTACAGAAGTAGTGATGCTGTTTATCTAGTTTTACAGAAGTAGTGATGCTGTTCATCTATTTTTACAGAAGTAGTGATGCTGTATATCTATTTTTACAGAAGTAGTGATGCTGTATATCTATTTTTACAGAAGTAGTGATGCTGTATATCTATTTTTACAGAAGTAGTGATGCTGTATATCTATTTTTACAGAAGTAGTGATGCTGTTCATCTAGTTTTACAGAAGTAGTGATGCTGTATATCTATTTTTACAGAAGTAGTGATGCTGTATATCTATTTTTACAGAAGTAGTGATGCTGTATATCTAGTTTTACAGAAGTAGTGATGCTGTTTATCTATTTTTACAGAAGTAGTGATGCTGTATATCTAGTTTTACGGAAGTAGTGATGCTGTTTATCTATTTTTACGGAAGTAGTGATGCTGTATATCTATTTTTACAGAAGTAGTGATGCTGTATATCTATTTTTACAGAAGTAGTGATGCTGTATATCTATTTTTACAGAAGTAGTGATGCTGTTTATCTAGTTTTACAGAAGTAGTGATGCTGTATATCTATTTTTACAGAAGTAGTGATGTTGTATATCTATTTTTACAGAAGTAGTGATGCTGTATATCTATTTTTACAGAAGTAGTGATGCTGTATATCTATTTTTACAGAAGTAGTGATGCTGTTTATCTAGTTTTACAGAAGTAGTGATGCTGTATATCTATTTTTACAGAAGTAGTGATGCTGTATATCTATTTTTACAGAAGTAGTGATGCTGTATATCTATTTTTACAGAAGAAGTGATGCTGTATATCTATTTTTACAGAAGTAGTGATGCTGTATATCTATTTTTACAGAAGTAGTGATGTTGTTTATCTATTTTTACAGAAGTAGTGATGCTGTATATCTATTTTTACAGAAGTAGTGATGCTGTATATCTATTTTTACAGAAGTAGTGATGCTGTATATCTATTTTTACAGAAGTAGTGATGCTGTATATCTAGTTTTACAGAAGTAGTGATGCTGTATATCTAGTTTTACAGAAGTAGTGATGCTGTATATCTATTTTTACAGAAGGAGTGATGCTGTATATCTAGTTTTACAGAAGTAGTGATGCTGTATATCTAGTTTTACAGAAGTAGTGATGCTGTATATCTAGTTTTACAGAAGTAGTGATGCTGTTTATCTATTTTTACAGAAGTAGTGATGCTGTTCATCTATTTTTACAGAAGTAGTGATGCTGTATATCTATTTTTACAGAAGTAGTGATGCTGTATATCTATTTTTACAGAAGTAGTGATGCTGTATATCTAGTTTTACAGAAGTAGTGATGCTGTATATCTAGTTTTACAGAAGTAGTGATGCTGTATATCTAGTTTTACAGAAGTAGTGATGCTGTATATCTAGTTTTACAGAAGTAGTGATGCTGTATATCTAGTTTTACAGAAGTAGTGATGCTGTATATCTATTTTTACAGAAGTAGTGATGCTGTATATCTATTTTTACAGAAGTAGTGATGCTGTATATCTATTTTTACAGAAGTAGTGATGCTGTATATCTAGTTTTACAGAAGTAGTGATGCTGTATATCTATTTTTACAGAAGTAGTGATGCTGTTTATCTAGTTTTACAGAAGTAGTGATGCTGTATATCTATTTTTACAGAAGTAGTGATGCTGTATATCTATTTTTACAGAAGTAGTGATGCTGTATATCTATTTTTACAGAAGTAGTGATGCTGTTTATCTAGTTTTACAGAAGTAGTGATGCTGTTTATCTATTTTTACAGAAGTAGTGATGCTGTATATCTAGTTTTACAGAAGTAGTGATGCTGTATATCTAGTTTTACAGAAGTAGTGATGCTGTATATCTAGTTTTACAGAAGTAGTGATGCTGTATATCTAGTTTTACAGAAGTAGTGATGCTGTATATCTAGTTTTACAGAAGTAGTGATGCTGTATATCTAGTTTTACAGAAGTAGTGATGCTGTATATCTATTTTTACAGAAGTAGTGATGCTGTATATCTATTTTTACAGAAGTAGTGATGCTGTTTATCTATTTTTACAGAAGTAGTGATGCTGTTTATCTATTTTTACAGAAGTAGTGATGCTGTATATCTATTTTTACAGAAGTAGTGATGCTGTATATCTATTTTTACAGAAGTAGTGATGCTGTATATCTATTTTTACAGAAGTAGTGATGCTGTATATCTATTTTTACAGAAGTAGTGATGCTGTATATCTAGTTTTACAGAAGTAGTGATGCTGTATATCTATTTTTACAGAAGTAGTGATGCTGTATATCTATTTTTACAGAAGTAGTTATGCTGTATATCTATTTTTACAGAAGTAGTGATGCTGTATATCTATTTTTACAGAAGTAGTGATGCTGTATATCTTTTTTTACAGAAGTAGTGATGCTGTATATCTATTTTTACAGAAGTAGTGATGCTGTTTATCTATTTTTACAGAAGTAGTGATGCTGTATATCTATTTTTACAGAAGTAGTGATGCTGTTTATCTATTTTTACAGAAGTAGTGATGCTGTTTATCTATTTTTACAGAAGTAGTGATGCTGTATATCTATTTTTACAGAAGTAGTGATGCTGTTTATCTATTTTTACAGAAGTAGTGATGCTGTATATCTATTTTTACAGAAGTAGTGATGCTGTATATCTATTTTTACAGAAGTAGTGATGCTGTATATCTATTTTTACAGAAGTAGTGATGCTGTTTATCTATTTTTACAGAAGTAGTGATGCTGTATATCTATTTTTACAGAAGTAGTGATGCTGTATATCTATTTTTACAGAAGTAGTGATGCTGTATATCTATTTTTACAGAAGTAGTGATGTTGTATATCTATTTTTACAGAAGTAGTGATGCTGTATATCTATTTTTACAGAAGTAGTGATGCTGTATATCTATTTTTACAGAAGTAGTGATGCTGTATATCTATTTTTACAGAAGTAGTGATGCTGTATATCTATTTTTACAGAAGTAGTTATTCTGTATATCTAGTTTTACAGAAGTAGTTATTCTGTTTATCTATTTTTACAGAAGTAGTTATTCTGTTTATCTATTTTTACAGAAGTAGTTATTCTGTTTATCTAGTTTTACAGAAGTAGTTATTCTGTTTATCTAGTTTTACAGAAGTAGTTATTCATTTTATCTAGTTTTACAGAAGTAGTGATGCTGTATATCTAGTTTTACAGAAGTAGTTATTCTGTTTATCTAGTTTTACAGAAGTAGTTATTCTGTTTATCTAGTTTTACAGAAGTAGTGATTCTGTTTATCTAGTTTTACAGAAGTAGTTATTCTGTTTATCTAGTTTTACAGAAGTAGTGATGCTGTATATCTAGTTTTACAGAAGTAGTTATTCTGTATATCTAGTTTTACAGAAGTAGTTATTCTGTTTATCTAGTTTTGCAGAAGTAGTTATTCTGTTTATCTAGTTTTACAGAAGTAGTTATTCTGTTTATCTAGTTTTACAGAAGTAGTTATTCTGTTTATCTAGTTTTACAGAAGTAGTGATGCTGTATATCTAGTTTTACAGAAGTAGTTATTCTGTTTATCTAGTTTTACAGAAGTAGTTATTCTGTTTATCTAGTTTTACAGAAGTAGTTATGCTGTATATCTATTTTTACAGAAGTAGTTATTCTGTTTATCTAGTTTTACAGAAGTTCTTATGCTGTTCATCTATTTTTACAGAAGTAATGATGCTGTATATCTAGTTTTACAGAAGTAGTTATTCTGTTTATCTAGTTTTACAGAAGTAGTTATTCTGTTTATCTAGTTTTACAGAAGTAGTTATGCTGTATATCTATTTTTACAGAAGTAGTTATTCTGTTTATCTAGTTTTACAGAAGTAGTGATGCTGTATATCTAGTTTTACAGAAGTAGTTATTCTGTTTATCTAGTTTTACAGAAGTAGTTATTCTGTTTATCTAGTTTTACAGAAGTAGTTATTCTGTTTATCTAGTTTTACAGAAGTAGTTATTCTGTTTATCTAGTTTTACAGAAGTAGTTATGCTGTATATCTATTTTTACAGAAGTAGTTATTCTGTTTATCTAGTTTTACAGAAGTTCTTATGCTGTTCATCTATTTTTACAGAAGTAGTGATGCTGTATATCTATTTTTACAGAAGTAGTGATGCTGTATATCTAGTTTTACAGAAGTAGTTATTCTGTTTATCTAGTTTTACAGAAGTGGTTATTCTGTTTATCTAGTTTTACAGAAGTAGTTATTCTGTTTATCTATTTTTACAGAAGTAGTTATTCTGTTTATCTAGTTTTACAGAAGTAGTTATTCTGTTTATCTAGTTTTACAGAAGTAGTTATTCTGTTTATCTAGTTTTACAGAAGTAGTTATTCTGTTTATCTAGTTTTACAGAAGTAGTTATTCTGTTTATCTAGTTTTACAGAAGTAGTTATGCTGTATATCTATTTTTACAGAAGTAGTTATTCTGTTTATCTAGTTTTACAGAAGTAGTTATGCTGTATATCTATTTTTACAGAAGTAGTTATTCTGTTTATCTAGTTTTACAGAAGTAGTGATGCTGTATATCTAGTTTTACAGAAGTAGTGATGCTGTATATCTAGTTTTACAGAAGTAGTTATTCTGTTCATCTATTTTTACAGAAGTAGTGATGCTGTATATCTATTTTTACAGAAGTAGTTATGCTGTATATCTATTTTTACAGAAGTAGTTATGCTGTTTATATATTTTTACAGAAGTATTATTGCAGTTTATCTATTTTTACAGAAGTTGTTATGCTATTTTTACAGAAGTACAGTATAGTTATGCAGTTTACGAGGGTCTTCAATAATAATGCAAATTGTCATTCTAAAAATAGGAAAAGCACGTGAAACAGATTCTTAATACTTTCAATCCCTCAAAGTATTCCCTGTTAACATTTACACATATCTAAAGTCTTTGTACTCAAGACCAGAGAACTTCGGCATACTCATCTTTAGGTATGCCATAAAGATCGATACGGATGAATAACATATTCTATGATATACTCGAAAAGTCTTCCTGTAATTGTTTTCATACGTTTTTGGAATAAAAAGATCTCATAATGGCTGAGATCTAGCGAATGTGGGGGGTCTAAACGTTGTAAACTTACTTTTATTCAAAATTTTATTTATTTCTCTATAACATATTTAGAGGCCTTGCTTCTCTTTGCAATAATAGGACGACAACTTCCTATTTGATTCCACATTTTATTCTTGATCTTCCTTTTCGGCTATAAAAACTACACCCATGTTAGGAGTCTATCACTCAAGTTTATCAAGTCTTCTTTTTTGTAAAAATTAATTTTTAAATAGACCATTGGGCCATTTAACGTGTTTCTTCTCTTAAGCATATCACCCAACTGATAGAACTATTTCATTTGTCAGAACTCTGTAAACTGTTGTGACGATGAAATGTTTAGCGTTTTAGCAATATCTATCAAAGTAAATCTGACATTTTCAGATATCATGTTGCTCACAGCATTGATATGTTTTGGTGCCCCTTCAGATTTCGATTGACTTGTTTGACTGCAATCTTTTAGTTGTACATTTTTACTTTTTAATTTCCAAATCCATCGGCGTGAAAGACTATTCTTTCTACATAGTAAATTCATATCTTTAATATTGGTTCTACAGGTATGTATGTAATGAAGCACAAATTTGACACTCGCCCTCATTTTTCTCTTCTTTGCAGATATCATTTTTAAAGCAGATATCAGCTCAGTTTAGTGGCCATGGTTACTTTAAAAGTGAATTCCTTTGCGAGAACAATAGGAAAAACCATGAGGTTTTTTGTGATTAGGGGTTCCTAAATAGAACTTTTCAACTGTTAAAAAATAAAAATACTTCTATATTTATTATTATTATTAAACTGTATGTTGCGTTACTTATTGAATGACCCTCGATCTATTTTTACAGTAGTAATATTGCTGTTTGTCTTTGTCTGTGTATCTATCTTTACAGAAGTACTTAGGCAGTTTATTTTCACAAAGTTGTTATTTATCTACTTTACAGAAATAGATTTCCAGTTTGTCCACTTGTACAGAAGTGGATATGCATCTTATCCTCTTGACTTTTTTCAATACACCATATGTTATACTGATAATCATGCTTTCCATTTAGTTTGCTTAATTTTTATGTAAATCTTGCATAAAGTGATATTGATATTTTTGATGGAGTTAAATACATATTTTATAAAATGGGCGAAAGAGACTTCATTTCAACTCAAAACACCTATCCAAAAGTAATAATATGTCGTGTTTTAACTGAGGATGTACTTTAACTTTATTTAGATGTTATAAGAGAAAAGTGTACCGCTAATTGAGTTTTTCTCGAGCTAGATTTTTTATTAAATCTTCGAGAGAGAGAGAGAGAGAGAGAGAGAGAGATCGAGATCATCCTCACAGAGAAGATAAATTTAAGTACATTTGCACAGAATGTAGTTTTTTGACGACTGAGTACTGTGCGGTGCTTGTGCATCAATACGTTAAGTGATATTAATTTGAGTCACAGCTGTATAAGAGCCACGATTTCCCCTGAAGAATTGATTACAGATCTAATAGAGTACTACAATTATACTCTCTGACAGCAACATTTTATAAAACACGACAATACAAATTGTCCAAACATAATTATATGGATGAAACCTACCATATCTTCATGATCGGTGCAATAAGCCCTTGTCTTTATTTCCTTTAAATATGAAAAAAGTATGTAAAATCAAAATGTATTCGTGGTGTATACATTACATTATCTAGCAGTACAGTTTTCATTATTTAAAAAATAAATACATGCATCTATGATCATATAAAAGATACACACCCAAATAACCTGTTCACAGAGCTCAAGTTACATAAAAAATATATACAGGGAATACACAAACATGACGTATTGATCTGTTGAATGAAATACCAGTGTTTTATCTATTATCAATTGCTACTGTAAACGTATTTGAATTACCATAAAATTATTTTTACGACACACTACTTTTTTTAAAGTTAAGTTTCTTTACTTACTGGTGCTATAGGTACAACCAATCGTGAGGTACAACTATACAAAGAGGGATCTTTAAGGTTCCAATCCACATTTAGGTAATTCTTCATTTTGGGTCATTCAAAATAAGGTTATTCAAATGGAATGATGTATTTAAAAAATGATCATAGAAGTTGAAATATTACTTAATTATGCATAGAATTTTTACGAAAATTCGCTATGAAACTTAAATATCAATATGTAAAATAAAGACTTTTTAACATGTTTATATTTTATCGACAGCTTTTTAGCAAATAATATTACTGGATTAACTGACAAGTGTTAAAATCTGTCGACTGTAATGAAATTATAAATCAAACATATGTTCTCTCTCAGTTTTAATTCTATTTTAATGACAAGTTAAACGCAAACAGATCTTTTCATAACCAGTCTTACCTTTCCATTGTCACAAAGGTCATCTGGGACCCCCATTCTGATCCCTCCATGCCTGGAGTCATGACTGTGGATCCCCGAATCGGGGAGGGTCAAGTCTACATTTCTTATGGACCAAGCTTGAAAGATGTGAAAACACGAGAGCAGAGTATACAACCTAGGACCCAGCATTCTGTAAAAGAAATCAACTCAGTCACAGATTCACATCACAACATTATATACAAAATCCTGCACAGCGCCACTTCTAAATTTAAAACAATTTAAATGTCCTTTGTCTAGATTTGGAATCACAATACGCGAAACCTATTGATTACTAGAAGTTCAGTTATTAAAGCAGCGACGATTGGTCTTCGATATTATCCAATTACCATCAATATCACAAACCCGAAACGAGTACCAAAAAATCCAGAAATGCCTTTTTGTAACCCTTGCAAAAGTCTTTACCTTAATATTAGAGCTGGACGCCCGCGAGTTTCAGGATCTTGTCGACTCTAGAAAGTGTCTGCTTCGCTGGCAACAAACATAGTGGAAGATAGGATCGATAGAATTGCCTTATCCTGCACACTTGACGCATCTGCCAGCTAATTATCGAGTTGTAAAAAAAAAAGCCAATGAAATAACATCATACGTCGTGCTAATTAGGATGTAGAGAAAGCAGTCAGACGATTCCTGCATATAGAATGCGTAGAAGGGTATAAAAAATATTAACAAACATTCATTTATTTGAAACATCTAGAAAAAAGTTATGTTAATGTTATATGTATTTCTAAATAAGTGAAGACTTTGTACTGTAGTTGGCGAAAGCCAGTATTATTTTACTCAACTTGTTTAGCTTTCCCCAGATTTCCCTAGACGATGGTGTGTTTTTAAACTTGTCTAGTTGCTACAATTTAATTATGTTACAGATTCACAGACATGGTCTGCTGAGTATCCAAGGGAAAATCTAGAAATTCAAGCAGTCCATGCCTTTCAATATCTCTTCAACACTGTATCAGTTGACTAAACATTTAGAAGCATTGGACCTCTTGACCACAGAAAGAACATCTAAAGATGATAGATGCTTCTGGGAAAATTTAAAACATTTAGTTGCCAAATTTTGACATATTTGTTTGCTACTTCATAATAAAAGTAACATTAGTTTTACAGTACATGCCATTACGTGTCCAACAATCTCAACGTAAACTACATTCAGTCTTGTGCTCCAACCATTTCCTCTAAGAAATTATTCACCCGTCAACCAATTTCATTGTATTCTATATTTCTTTTTAAATCGAAAATTAAAAAAACGAATAGTTTTTAGCTACGAATTTTACGATATACTTGAATTCCTTTTTAAATTCAATCATCGTAAAAGGTCCTAAATACAGAGAACCCCTATCTTTCAATTGCTGACAGAACATCATTTCTATTATGAATTCTATCGAAGAGTATGCCAAATGTTGGGCTAAATATGAAAACGAAGAACTGAACTCTTTGTCAGAAAATTAAATGGATTAAATGTTTTAGAAATATTTTAAAGAATCGCTTAAGAAAATTGAAATTGAACTAAATGCAAACTATCTATCCTTCCGTTTTCACTTAATCGGAGGTGATTAAGAATTAGAGAGACTACATCAACAATATGTGATGGTTCCAGCAGACAAGACTAGTAACAATACTGTCTTTGTTTATAAGGTTCATTATTATGACTGTATTTTGGAAGAACTTAGTTTTAACTCTATGTCTGGAAATCCTATATATATATATACCTCGCAGTTCACTTTTCAAGATGAAATTCTTCAAAATCACATTTCAGTATTTCATACTTTTATCAACCAAAGTGAGTTCGATCTATGTTGCCAGATCCAGCAAATGCTCTACCAGGCCCCTATCTTTATTCTTTACCAAAATATTAACTGCTGTAAAGGAAATACTTCAGACGAACTATGTTACAGCATATTCTACAAGTGGTGTACATTAGATATGGATCCTAAAAAACTCTAAAGAACTTTTTAAAAATCTAAAATCACCAAATTTTTCAACAGTTTTCTATTCTTTATACAACCATTCCTCACGACAAATTAAAGCTAGGCTTTTTATACATCATAGACAACTGCTTCTTCAATAAAAACGGAACTTTCACATCTTGTGATTGGTCATCAAAAAAATCACTTCGTTAAAAATCACTCTTCGTCTTCGATGAAACTGTTGGAATCTCGATAGGCACTAATTGTGCTCCTTTATTAGCTTAACTGTTTTTATATTCCTGTGAAGCAAAATTTATTCAAAAACTTCTACATGAGAAGAAGAAAACACTAATTGTTGCCTTCAACTCTACATTCAGATATATCGACGATGCTTTGTCAATTAACAATAGTTGCTTCCATTCATATGTCGATATATTCCAGTGAACTTGAAGTAAAAGACACGACAGGGTCTGCCACATCTGTTTCATATTTAGATGTTTTACTGACTATAGACGACAATTGCCTTCTAACAACTAGATTGTATGAGAAACTAGATGACTTCAGCTTTTCCATCTTCAACTTTCCTTATTTATGTAGTAATATTCTGCTATCACCTGCATATGATGTTTATGTTTCCCAAATTAATCACTACTCAAGATCATGCTCTAAATACGATCAATTTTTGAATCGAGACAGACTAGTCACACATAAGTTGATGTTAAAGGGATTTGACAACCTCATTTAAAGTCGGCATTTCGTAAATTCTATGGTCGTTAAAATGATCTTATTAGCAAACAAAACCTAACACTGGGCCGTACTTTGACTAATTCGTTTGATACCAATGGTTAGGCTTTTATTTTTGTACTAAATTTGATTACGGAATGTTCAGTCTATTTGATCAATACATACGGCGGGTGTGACCGGTCAACAGAGGATACTTACTTCTCCTAGGCACCTGATCCCAACTCTGGAATTTCCAGGAGTCCGTACTTATGCCCTGTTCACAGATTTTTTTGTTTGTGGTATTTATTAGATCAATCACTATTCGTTAACTTCAACCTTTTCAATACGACATCACAAAAGATTTTCATTTGTGTAACAATACTTCAAGTGGCCTTTATTAATTTAGAGTTTCAAATTTAAATTAAAAGCTTTCAAATATGATAGCAGATGACATTAAAAAACTGTCAGAATATGGAAGTGTCTTATATTATTTTCTCTCTCAGGCAGTACCAGTTTCTACGGAAGCCGGTAGGTGCCAGGTAGAAAAATATTTTATCTGGCGACCTACCGGCTTCCGTAAGTTTCAGATTTTTTTCTGAAAAGTATAGTTTACATATGAAAGAACGGAGAAAATATTCATTGGATTAAATATAATAAGAGAACTGTCCTGATACGAAACTGGCAGCAAGTTAAGGACACATGCTACAACAAAAAAAAAATAAAATAAAAAAATAAAGGATGCATGGATTGATAAATATTTTTGACTTATTTTGGTATCTAAATGATGCATATACCCAATCTCTAAAAAAAGAAATTGTTGTATTTTCCATTATGTGATTTCTCTCTTTTGCCATCACCCCCTATAAATCTATGCATTTCCCCCCACTTTTTTGGATATTATTGAAAAACCTTCAATAAAAAATGAAACTATATGCGGCTAAAATAACAGAGAAAATATTCAGTGAATGTAAATATAGTAAATTATTGAAATGCTCAAAATCGAACGATGGATGCGTGCATATTTTTGGATTTATTTTAGTTTGTTACTGATAAACATGGACTAGAACATTGGTGCAATAATGAATATTCATCAGGTAAATATGGGTCACTTTCATTCAATATGTTACTATTTAACTCCTTCACCCTTTATTAATCTTTTTTTTTACAAAGTTCTTAAGCAACATCAAAGGCGGAGTCATTGTAAAAATTTGTTATTAGAAACATCATCTTTTTTAGCTTTGGGTGACTCATTGGACAAAGATCGGAGCTTTCCTAAACCGAATTATAAATAATTGTACATTTGCCAATCATAGGCCAAAATATATTTTTGTGTGACTGTAGGAGTAGATCTAATTATATACTTACGTAGATCTCACCTCTGAAGATCTCTGGAATTGATATCAAATTCCAAAAACCGTATTGGAAATCAACTGGACAAGGATTATCGAGTAAAAAGAGAATTTTATAGCTACCACTAAATGTGTAGGAAGATATCCAATGACAAAAAAGTGATGAAATTCAGACGAAGGTTAAAGAAATGAAAAATGCAAGCGTTAAACCATACTGTTTGAAATAATAAAGTTTGTTAATGTAATTCTTGGCTATAATTAAAGCTAGCGCATATGTAATACAAAGCACGCAAATTGTGAATTGACGCCTCGCCTTGCAGTACATGTACATCTTTTACACCAAGAGAGTATTAAGTAGATAATGGCATTATTTCATGATAAAAGTGTTGTTGTAGCTAAATCTTCTTTTATTAGAAAAGATTTGCTGTTGACTGCTGATCACAGATACAAGAGAAACGTTATATGCCGCTAATGAAGCAATCTGTTACATGCTAGGCATGTCATAAGACCCCTCAATCTGGGGATATTCAAATTTAGATCTGATTTCAAAGCTTCAAATTGTAATGTTATTTGAATTGCATATCTTTATGAAATACAACGTTGTAACGATTCTACAAAAAGATGGACAGTAAGAATGTTTTAACCCTAAGGCCAAAATAAAAAATACCTTTGTTTCCCCTAACGCGACCGACCCAATTAAAACGCGCCGACTGGAAAGTTTTTTTTCATAAGATTATTCAAATATTTTTTTTATGTTTATCAACTTCTATAAAATAAAATTCCATCAAATCTGTTTTTTATCAGAACGACTGATTTTGTTCTGTGATTTTCAAGCGTTTATTGGAAACAAAATAGCGCCTACAACATGTGGTCACGGAGGGTTAGTTCGTGTTTTAAAAGAAAGGCAACGTATCAACCTTATGCCTTTAGCATATTAGAATCCTGCACTCTTGAAACACTTTGTTTATAAAATATAATATCCAATGACTAATTGAAAGTGTTTGGGTTGTATTTACTAGCCTGTCTTAAAATTAAGGTACGTAGAGAGATGATTAGGCCCATATGTCCTCCTCATGAGCAGACAAGGGGCCCGCCTTGTGGAAACACCAATCAATTTCATTGCATTTTATTTAATTTGAGTTTTGATCTTATACACAGTTCATCAATATTCCAATGTTAACTATATGGGACCATAGGAGTTGTAAATAAGTCTGCATATTTCATCCTAATGAATAGAATTCAAAATGTCCTTTCTTCATGCCTTTTAATCATGAGTTAAACTTCGTAACTTTGAAATTGTGTATGACATGTTATCATTTTTAGATATTGTTTCCTTAATTAAATATTGTTAATATGCTTTTTCCAAATAGATTTGAAATTATGATACAAGCTTCCTGAGACGTCCATGTATTTTTTTTTTAATAAGGCCCTGGAAGATGGGTTGTTTCTTTGATTTGAATCCCTTTGATAATTGTTGGGACAACATTTATCTAAACATTTGTCTGGTGAAGGACTCCAAAGTTAGACGTGTACGCGGCACTTTAGGCCATGAGCAGTGAGGATTTTTTCGTGCCAGTATCTGCTACGTAACTGGACCTTAGTTTTTACGTGCCATTCGAAGAACCGGTCGGTCTCAACGTCCCGCATTGGGATTTGAACCTGCAACTTAGAAATAGCTCCTTACTTCGAGACTCCAAAACTAGAAGCACTGCACAATTCGAAGCCCTTGAAAAAGTACAAAGCAATAGAAGCTGATAGTAGGTATGAAAAATATACTCTGGTGTCCAGTCTTTGCGTACCCGAGAATCTTCTAAATAAATGTATTCGATTTCAACAAATTTACTCTGGTATGAGATATTTCGATTGAATAATAGTTGTGAATTAATTTACCTTAAATGTTGAGTTTAAACTGCATTTGTATGGTATTCTAGCAGTTTACAAATCACTTTCTTTTGTACTTAACTTATTTATAAAGATATCATTCCATTAAACTTTAAGAATGTAGTTTCAAAGCTGATGTCAAAAAAAATTATTTGCCTACCTACCTACCTATTTTAGGGTCGGGTTAGGGGAAACAAAGATATTTTTAATGATGGCCTAATGTTTAATAATAGCATTAATTTGGTAATATTAAAATATCCAGAAATAGTGTTTCTCGGTAAGAAAGGGGAGAATAGGAATATACTGTAGTTCAAAATTAATACAAAAACGAAGGCCTAACCATTGGCATGAAATATGTCAGTCAAAAATACCCCCCAGTGAAAGGTTCTCTTTGCTAATAAGGTTGTTGAAATACCAAAAACAACTACATATCTGTCAGTAGCCTGCCTCGGTTTAAAAAATGAGAGTACTCGGAGCATGCTCTTGAGTTTCGAATAAGTTGGGAGAAGTAAGCAATACATAAATAAGGACTGAAGTCATTTTGTGTGTCATACAGTTTAGTTGTTATTTATTAGTTGGCCCTTATCGTCTATAGTCAGTTAAACATCCAAATATGAAACAGATGTGCCAGAATCTTTCGAATTCACTGGGATATATCGAGTCAACATATGAATGGAAGTAACTATGGTCGATTGTTAAAAGTGAATGTTATATCTGAATGTCGAATTGAAGGCCAAAGTAAGTGTTTTCTTTTCCTTGTGTAGAAGGTGTTGAATAGATTGTGCTTTATAGGAATAAAGGACGACAATCTGTATTCATCGAAATTCCAACAGTTTGTGGGAAAACATGGTCTCCAAATAATCTCTATTGAGATTCTGCTGGGCTAGATATTTGGACTGACGCCCACAGAATCTCTAGACAACCACTCATAATTCATGTCTGGAAATCAAGCCCCAACTTCGGCCGACTATAGCAAGAATTATTCATCTAGACGACACTGCCGTTCGCTTCAATTAAATCATTTGGTTGTTTATTTGACTCTCTGTCACTTTTATTTCCACATTGCTTACCGTTTAGGCATGTAAATCCCAACATAAAAATATTCACTGAAATCTCCGTTCAAAATATGGCTCCTTTGACGAAATTGTTTACCTCCTCGCATAAAAGAGTTCCTATAGTCCGTTTTCTTTTATGTGATGTTCAATAGCCATAGTAGACATTAGTTCATAATCACATAGGGTAAAAACAAACTATAGGAACTCTTTTATGTGAGGAGGTAAACAATTTCGTCAAAGGAGCCATATTTCAAACGGAGATTTCAGTGAATATTTTTGTGTTGGGATTTACATGCCTAAACGGTAAGCAATTTGGAAATGATAGTGACAGAGAGTCAAATAATCAACCAAATGACTTAATTGAAGCGAACGGCAGTGTCGTCTAGATGAATAATTCTTGCTATAGTCGGCCGAAGTTGGGGCTTGATTTCCAGACATGAATTATGAGTGGTTGTCTAGAGATTCTGTGGGCGTCAGTCCAAATATCTAGCCCAGCAGAATCTCAATAGAGATTAGGTCTCCAAAGACTACATAAATATTGAAATTAGCTGACATGTGTATCAATAGGTAAAACATATCCCAAGATTGCGAAAAGCTTGCGAGAAGTAAATAAGAATAGTTTGAAGATATATTGAGTCTAAACATACAGCATCATGCAGAATACACCATGAACGCAAAATAAATGACATTTTATGCAAAAATGAAAAACCTGATGAGATGTGTGCCTTAATAATTTGATGTAGGTACCATGTCATTTTCTGAGCTACTGGATATGCATACCATAAAATATAAATATAAACTCTCTCTCTCCCTCTGTTCCTCTTTCTCTCTCTAGAAGGTGAAAAGAGAATTATACTTAAGTTATCCAAGTGTCCGTAATTTCACTTTATTAAATCTGAATGAAGTACCTCAACAATTTATTATATACCAGTGGACCCAAAAAGAGTGCCAATTTTACCATAAGACAAACAAATTTTGATTAAGGAACTTTTTCATTCAAAACATGCAGACTGAAAGGTGCAAAATATTAAAATAAATGTAGAAGTATTTTGAAATGTTGAATGAATTTTTGAATGAGCAAGAATAAGCAATGCAAAGATGTATAGAAATGAGGAAATTTGAAGTTGAAGTCATCTCGTTTGTCAACTTGCCATGTTCACAAAATTGTATTGTTTGTAGGCTTTGTCGAGATCGATCACTGTTCGTTATTTTCACCTTATTCATTGTCATATTATTTTATTGTTAGTTGACCCTTATCGTCTATAGTAAGTACTAAACTTCATAAATATTCTTACAAAAAATGATGCATCGCCGTGTCCAGCAAACGCTCTACAAAGCCCCTATCTTTACTCCCTAGAAAAATTCTGCTGTAAAAGAGAAACTGTGGTGCTACAACATATAATAGAAGTGGAGTAAATCAGATGTGGATCCTCAAAAACTTTAAAAAATCACAATTTTTTCACAAGTTAGTTAACATCACTTACGACTTTTCTACACTTTATATAACCATTCCTCCCGATAAATTAAAAAAAATTAGGCTTTTTGATATCATAGACAGACGCTTCTTCAATAAAAACGGAAATTTTCATATCTTGTGATTGGTCACCAATAAAAACACTTTGTTAAAAAATGACTCTAATCCTACACACAAGTAATCTAAAGATGATATAAATGGATGCTGCAGTTCCTCATTGACAATGTTAATATAGTATTTGGAGACCAGGCCTTCTAACAAACTGTTGGAATATTTCGATGTGCTCTTTTATTAGCCGAGTTGTTTTTATATTCCTATGAAGCACAATGTATTCAAAAACTTCTACGTGAGAAGTAGAAAACACATCCTGTTGCCTTCAACTCAACTTTCAAATACATCGACAACGTTTTATTTATTAACAATAGTTACTTCCATTTATACTCTATATATCCCTGTGAACTCGAAACAAAACATACCACAGAGTCTGTCAAGTGCATGTAATAAGTCTTGCCACTAAGACTGCATGTGTCACATTAGGAACCTTTTTATTTTTCTTTCAAAAATAAGGACGTTAAGTCAATTTAAGTCAAAATTTATCATGACCCCCTTAAAATCCCACCTATTGAAATTGTTCATCATTTATTTATATTTAACCTGATTTGTTCAATAAACAGCAATTATCACCTCATGGTTAGATTTATTGATCTGACTCAACAATCCTGTTTATATCCCAAATATTTACATTTTCAATGTCTTTGTCCGAGATAAAATTACAAATTGTAAAAATACTTTATTTCTACATAAATCTACTGGTTCATCGATAGGCGCGGTAATGAAAAAATCACGTGCGGGGCGGGACAAATAGAGACAGAAGCGGGGCTATTAGCACGGTAATTTGCAGAATCAGGAGCATGTAAATATAAGGAATAACTGTCAGATTTTTTGGATTCATGACGATGATCAATCGATTGGCTTGCGTGATAATTTTATGCATAAACGCCTTCGGCGTTTATGCAAATTATCACGCAAGCCACTCGATTGATCACATCATGAATCCAAAAAATTAGACAGTTATTCCTTAAATAAATCCGGCAAAATTGGCAAAACATCAAGTTAGCAGAATACTTTTTTTTTTTATTATTTTTATAAAGCTTACATAATTGTTGCATTATTAAATACAAATGTCTGCATTAAAGAAGTATAGAAGTGTGTTTGTGTCATGTGCAATCTGATCGCTCGACAAGGCTCGAGGATAAAAAAAATACAAAAATCATAATTATCCAACCACAAACCCTGGGAAATCTTAATGCATTTAAAAGAAAATATTAAGCGTTTACTTTATATTAATGTTTGAAACGGGACTCGGGTGATCGTTCATAAAAAGGTCTATAGACAGGACCAATTTAAGCATAAAGTGAATCTCGCTCTTTATAGTTAAAAATCCACAAATATGTAATCCGACACCTCAGACGTTTTAAGAGAATTTGCGTCACCTACAATATACGAGACAGTTGATCGATTAAATAGAATACCAGAACGACATACTTACAACAACGGGCTTCAGGGAAAAGCAAATTATCAGAAAGCTTAAAAAAATCTCATGTTTAAAAACTAGCACATTCTTACAAGCCTGTTAGGATCGATCTATGGGGAAAATATTAAAAGGCGTTAAGAGGCAAAGTGAAAAGACGTGATAATGCGGAAAAGGGCGTAATAAAGCGACGTGACATGGCGTTATACCGCCAAAAAAGGCGTGATAACGCGAAAAAAGCTTACGGCGTTGTACGCCTTTACAAGGGCGTTATATAATGCAAAGTAAAAAGGCTTAATTAAGCAAAGTAAAAGGCGTTATAACACGATAAAAAACTTTTTGGTAAAGCGTAATAATGTCTTTAAAAAAGTCTTTACTACGCGTTTTGAAAGGCGTTCATAAGGTGTTATTACACCTTTTGAAAAGGCGTGATATTGCGAAATAGAAAGTCTATATGAACTTTCTATCTATAACCTACACAGTTCTATTCTGGGGTATACACCCGAATTACGTCAATTTCATTTCTGTAAGGGAGTTAAGCACCCATTCAAATCAGGAAAACAGTTTGCTTGCTAATTAACATGAGTGAAGATTTCTCAAAAGTGTATTTTCAATTCACGACTAATTTAGCCCCATGCATAAGACTGAACCCTTTACCCCTAGGATACGAACTTCACAATTTTGTATAGGACTAACTGCTCACAAAATAATTTCAACAGTTTGTATCTGGATATCCAGGAGGAAATGTTTTTAAATATTTAATGTATTTTCAATGTTTTACCAACTTAGTCCTACAATCCAGACTCCCGTCTATACCCTTGCAAATAGTTTGTCTGCTTTTTTCCCAAGAGGAAAGAAAAAATATTTTCAAATGTGAAATAATTTTTTAGATATATTACCAGTTAAGCCCCACGCTGCATGCGCCTTAATTCTGGATTTTCACGAGTGTCGACCCCACTTAATACGCATGCAAACAGTTGTCTGCTGGATTTGTAGGAGTATAGAAAAATATTTTGAAATATTGCATGTATTAAGATGGCTTCAATCCAACCCTTCATATAATTATCATTTTTAGCTGTTTTCAAGAGTCGTAATAATGCCTTTTTAAGAGGCACTATAGCTTCTTTTTTAAAACATGTTATAACGCTTTTTGAAAAGGCTTTAGGGACCAAGCAAAATATATCACAATGATGGGACCGGTAAAAACAGGCATGGGACAATTAATTTTTTCATTGAAGAAAACCATGGGACAAAAACTTTTTTTAGTATTAAGTACCCATGGGACAAACACTTTTTAAAATGGGTTACAGTAATTAACTCAGGAGACACATTTATTATATTTAAACATATCCTATCTTTTCAAAAAAGTAAATTGTTCAGAAAATTCATAATATCTTTTAAAGTCAAAGGATGCAAAGTTGCAACATAAATCTTCAAATTAATGCTGCATGCAAAAATTAACAAAGTAACAAACAAAGTTAATAATAAGAGTTATATGAACAAATAAATCATTTCAACAAATCATTCAAAATATACTGCTAACAAATTCTAGAGTAACATCTCTAAAACAACGAAAATCAATCATGTATTTTAAACACGAATGGTCTCTCAAGTTTCATCCATTCAGAAAACTTTCATAGAATGATTTTGAATAAAATATATTTTAAACTAAACGTTCATCAATGTTTGAAATAATTGTAATCTGAAAGACTCATTCAGTTAATATATAAAAGTAATTGTTAAAATTGTGCTTTTTGGGTTTTTATGGTTGCAATAATCTCACGAATATCAAGATATAACCATGGGACAGTAACTTTTTTATAAGTCTAAAGGCATGGGACAAATATTTTTTTTTCAATATGGAAGCCATGGGACATGTAATTTTTTTAAATGAGAAATTTGTTTTGTACCGGTCCCATCATTGTGACAAATTTTGCCTGGTCCCTTACAACGCTTTTTAAAAGGGGTAAAATAATGCCATTTCACCGCATGTTTACACCTTTTCGCGTTATTACGCCTTTTTGCGTTATAACGCCTTTATTGGGGTTATAACGCCTTTTTACATCGCGTTATTACGCTTTTATTTTCTCCCCATAGACTGGTCCTATAAATAAGCTTTCGAAGATTCTCACCCTGTGTGTTCAGTTGATAAGAGAATTGTAGGTTATTTAAAGAACTTCTGATATGAAAATTACTGTGCTTGAGCTTGCCAATGAATTTATTCCTTGTGATTAGTATTAAATATATATATTCATAGCAAGAATCATCAGACATTATGAATATTGAGTAGTTATAGATTTTGAAATCAGGAAATATCATTTTCTCCTTGATATTTAACGTATTAGAGATATCGATAACGCCAATTGATATACTCTTCATTCAAGTGTATTTTTCCATCGAAGGGCATGGTTACTTACATCTCGAATTATTTGATTTTTAATTAGTACAAAAATGATTTACACTCTCAATTTTTTTTTATTGCAGAAAACGTATAAAAATTCCCTACCCTACCAAGTTTCCATTGCAATTTTAGCAATATCTCACCGTTATATATAAATTTTTACTTACATATACTCTTAGTGCTTATCTACATATAATCTAACGGAAACCCTCGACAGCAGCATTGTTTAATGGTCCTTTCTCGACCGCTTCTGTCTGTTAAGTACACATGGCTTTGAAGGGACGGGCATTTGGTATCATTATACTTAACTTGAAAGCCACTGATCAATGACTCAAGTTATAAATGCAATACTAGTACATGTATAATCCTGATTTATAAGGAAAGTAAATACATGTTTAATAACGAAAAAAAGGTGTAAACTTTCTGTCAAATTGAAATAATGATAATTCTTTGAATGCCGCTCAGAAGAAATCGTGAATTCGAGTAATTCAGAAGCAATAACTGTTCCCTTTCCTCTAAAAAAAAAAATTACATAAATAACACAAATAATCGCAGCCTGCGAAAAAAAATCCAGAATACACAATGGATGTACACATCTGCAAATCTTTACGGTTAAGAGACTGACATGTCAATAAATTATCAAGCAGATATGCTGAGTGTACAAAAATTGAAAAATTCAAGTAAATATGTTATATTTTTCTCTTCGGTAATTTGAAAATTTTCACAATATTCTTCTCGCCCTTGGGCAAGGTCAAGTGATGCTGAGTAACGAGTAGTCGGTCCCCACCGGGGCTGACACACAACTTATGAGGATTGTTGACACCGTCAATTACTATGGCTCCAATTATTTCCCCTTCAGTGGACATTTCAAGAATATTGTGTGAGCGATTTCCTGCGACAAAAACACGTGTTCCATGAACAGCGACTCCTCGTGCCCCTTTCAAGTGGTGGTATCGAACCTCCCATCGCTTCTCCCCTTTGGTTGTCAGGGATATCACAGATTTCTTATACTTGTCAGTTACATAGAGGTTCTTTCCTTCCTTGTCGACTGTGACGTAATCGGGGAAGAAAAACAGATCCTGCCCAAACTGATCTTGCTTGAAAACATGAAGTTCGCGTCCATCGCGCGTCATGATCTTTACGGACGGAGGGGAAGTGTAGCATGAAATGGCAAATAAATCTTGAGTACATCCAATGCCAAAACATTTTGCTCCAGTTTGAAAACCCCCAGTTAGAGAAATATCGGAATCTCTTACGGAAAATAGTAAAACTCTCTTTTCTTTTGGTAGAGTGACAGCAACTTCAGTTCCACTGCAACTAGCAACATCGTAAGGTCTGACTGATAATACTTTCTCAGCTATCCATTTGTACTGATGATCAAAGAGCTTAAGTTTTCTGTGAACTTGGTCAACAAGAATAATTCGACCATTTCCAATAAATACTGCCCCGGTGAGGGAACAGTTTTCTCGGTCATTCGGTGTTTGTCCACGGAATGTGCTGTCGAGAGTAGCTATTCGGACAGTAGAGGATCTCTGTTTCCTAGCGCTACGATATGTACTTAATTTCTGTGGCGTGGAGGATACCGGGGTATTCACGATTGGTGGAAGAACAAGGTTCTTGAAATCCCTCAGATCCTGAATGACGGTCTCTTTCTGTCTTTGGTAATCCTCTTTTTCAATCGTAGGGCGACGTTCGTGTTCGACATCTTCCTTGACTTCGGTCATCAGAATTGTGTCCGCTCGAACCGCGTACGATGGCGGAATAAGAATGCTTTGTCGGGCCACAGCAAAACTTCCCAGCTCCTTTAACTGTTGCAGAACAGTTGGTAAATTTTTGTCTGGTTTAAAATCGACATAGACGTCCTTAAGTTGGTTCGAAATGTTCTTCAATGTTTTCTCGCTAATGCGTGTTTCCTTCTTTATTTGCGCAATGCAGGATAGCAGGTCGGTATCCGTACCATGTTTAAGGGCGTTTTTCAGAAGTGCTGCAGAATTTCGTGTTGTGCTAATGATGCCTTTACATGTCTCTTTCTCTGTCTCTAAAATTTCCATTTCTATCCTTTTCAGGTCTTCAAGTTCTTCTATGATGCGGTTTTCTTGAGCATCTAGTACGTCGTTTATTTGTTTTCTAATATTTGCTATTTGGTTCCTCACGTGTTTGGCTGCATCTTCAAGCGATTCAACACAGTGCTTGCGATTGTCCATGATTCGGACTGACCAATCCGTCTGATGCTTCAAATTCTCTATCAAGGCACGACTCTCGTCTTTATGTTCAGCTGCTGCCTCGTTACACGTCTTGACGCTCGAACATTGTCTGTGGTTGACTGTCACACAGGTGGCACAAAGAATGGTCCCATGGTCATCGCAATAGAAATCAAGAAATTTCCCATTGTGATCTGGACAGACTGCATGTATTGTGGTGCTCTTGAAGGGATGTTGTTTTATGTTTTCAATCTCAACTACTTGATGGGACTGTGTAAACTTCATGCTACCATGGACTTCATGACATTCATGGCATAAAGCCTCACTGCAATCATCACACCAGAAATTAGCGAGTACCTTCCGGTTTCGATGTAGACAAGTATCACATCTTCTGTCTTCTGCGCGCAGTTTTGCGGCATCCAATAATCCATTGATAAAATTATTGACAGGCAAGACATTTGCCCAAGACTCAACCGGAACATGAATCGGTCCATCGATAACACGTTTGCAGACGGGACAGCTAAATGATTTGGGTGGGCGTTGGTCATGCGTACTCTGGAGAATATGTTCAGAGATACAGTCATGGCAGAAAGAATGAAGGCAAGAAAGCGTGCGAGGATCACTAAAATCTTCGGAGCATATCGGACATATGAGGAACTCTTCTGCAATATCACTTAGATCAGCGATGCTGCCAGCCAGACTTCTGTGGGTTAGACGATAGGTCATCTGTAAGGGAGGTCAAAATGTTTTGTAGTGTATTTTTAATTTCAGAACAATAACTAGAATGTACCCTATCGTATTTATTTTGCTATAATTGAAGTTAAGCAGAACTGTACCATCAAGTTCATTATAGCGCAAGCATGTCGAGTTGTACACTGATATATTTTTTTTGGATGAAACAACATAGACAATATTATTACATGAGTATATCACCACAAAAAACCACTATGATTACATGTACAGCAATACAACTTCGCTGTTTCCTTCCTGATTAAATAACTAAGGTATCTAAATTATATGGGTAGTATTTACTTTGAAAGTACAAAAAATATTAAATCATAAACATTTCAAATATCTTACCTTATTCACCGTTGATATTAAACAAATTAAACATTATTTGTTAGGGACTTGTCATGAGAATCGTCATGGTGAAACTGGGCACCAAAGACCACATACATGGTTCTACTAAATAATGGACAATAGAGTCACTTATCTGAAACATTGTTTCTCACAAAAGAACGTTTCGAATTGTCTTCATTTAAACCTTTTTGTTTATAAAGACAAAGGAAATTTTCAATGTAGCTTTAAAATTTGCCCTTCTTTTTAAATGAACACATAATTGACAATGGCTGAATATTTATTAATCACTTTCGCATTTTTTTAAGATGAATGTCCGTAAATCATGAGCATCAAATAAACTAAATTATTATGTCCAGATATACACTACTAGAAAAAGATGTAAACAAAGAATTTGTGAATGTTGAGTATCGAAAGACCTCAAATTTACTTGCCTGTCATGTGATTTTGTATATATCTAAATGCTAGCTTATGGACCAGCTCCCTTTTAAAAAAATAAATATATGATCATGAAAAGAAAACAAACTTCCAAATCCAAGATGAAATTTAAATAAGGTCTCTGAAAATCGGAGGCAAGTTTGAAGATTTTAGAAATATCACAATAAAACTGAAATAGTAAAAAAAGAAAAAGACTGTTATCAAGTTTTTTTTAACGGAAAACAAATTATTATCTCATTTGATCTTCATTAAACTTGCATAATGTAGAGGTCCGTGGCTCTCCATTGGACAGTGTGTAAATATAAACAAAATATGGAAAAAAGTGTAATCAATTCCAAATCCTTAATCCCACATAATTGTAAAATTGTTAAAATATACCCTTTATGGATCACCCGAGAATTATAATAACATATTGTAAAATGAACGGACACAAAAAGATAAAAGTTAAGTTTTAAATTTTATGCTGCTAGTACTAGTAACTTTACAAACGTTTTACTTCCTCGATCTACACATGCTTCCTGGTTTGATATAATTGATCAAAGATTAGGGACCTTGCACCACGATTTATCATATACTGCACTAAGCATCATGATATACAAATATACAATAAAAATGATCAACGACACGAACAATACTAGTAGTCGGGACGCCCTGTCCCTTCCTCGAGTTAAAGATTAGAGGGTCATCAAAACAAAAGAAATACATGTAGAAAAACAAGAACAAGTAGCACTACAACTAAACTACTTAACCATATATGTTTACAATTTTACATGTTTCATTTTAAAGTTGAAAACCATTTGATTTGAAATAATTCCGGACTTCAAACTCGTTCCAGCCTGCATGTCTGATGTACTCATGTGAAGTGCAATTTACGTAGTTGAACAAATTAATTATCGCTAATTAATTTTGAAAATGTTAGTATATAATACAATGTCGTATTCTTAAAATAGCGTAACTATAAATGATGAGAAAAAAAAAAACAATTTGAAAAGATTATAAAGCGTTAAAAAAGGGGATTTGGATCTCTTTATTAATTGTGAAATATAATCGGATAATACGAATACTAAACAATTATGTAAGCAATAATTACAAATTCTAGGACTATCTGAAAATTGAAGTAAAGTTTACACTACTGAGAGAGAATAGTTTTGTTTGTCAAAATCAGGAATTGGGCCTAGTTTACGTTCATCCTGGTGAAGTCATTTAGTTTGTTACATGTAATACCATTAGGGCGGACTTCCGCTTGTGCATTCAGAATTTCTCTGAGCTGCCAATCTTTGGTTATGGTCAATAACCTCCATGTCACCTCTACTGGAAATCTCCCGTTTCCCCATTACATACTGCTTTTGACAAACTTTGCAGCTGAAGAGATATACATAATTGTCAGGACAGGACAGATTCCCTTGTATTCTGTTGCTGCGGCCTGTAACTGGCCTGTGTCAGAGCTGTGCTTACTGAGAAGACATCTTCTGCCAGAGTCCCCATGCCTCGAGCACCTGTAGGCAGCCATTGGAGGTTCCTTAAGACCTCTACCATTCTTTTGTTGGCATATAGAATTGGCAGGTTCTTTTTAATAATATCGTTGAGATTCTTAAAGATGGTCTGTGGTTACCAGTGGAACCCCGGTGATATTGTCTTTCTCTTTGTAGAGTAAAAACGTTTGTCTATCGTGTCCTGCCATCTCATCAACAGATGTTTCTACGGTGTGGGCTTTTAAGCCTGTCTTTCATATATGGGATTCAGGGGGATCTCTTCCTGCATGATACAAAGCACAGGATGAAGAGATGCGGCGAATTCTGGTGGCTAGAACCTTAGGCTCACCCTTGATATTAACATTTGATATAATGATATCATTAATTGATGCAAAGCCATCTCCATTTATGCTACATAATCCCATTAACAGTCTTTGTTTGACTGCAATATGTCAAGGAGGATCGAGTGTGTGAAGTTTCTATTTTCACTCAGTCTTCCGCTTTACTGCTTTTTCTTCTATTTACCTCTTCTCAGATATAATCTACAGTTACCATTGAATCATAACTGTCCCCTTAATTCTCAAAAGGCTACTTTCTAGATGACGTTACTCAACTTCAAGTTACAAGTAGTTTGATTTTGATAGACACTTTAGAAAAATTCACCAGCATTACGCAATTGATTGGTGAACTTTGAGATTCTAAAATGAACAGAAATGTCGCCACAAGGGGAACTATAAATGGAGAAGTGGGTGAAATAATCCCGAATTAGCGGTGGATAAACAGTGTAGTGTATACAGCCATGAAGCTCTAGATAGTGTCAGTCTGTGTATTTAAATGCTGAAATCGTGTCCTATATCACCTCAGTTTTGAACTCTGTTAATTTTATTTAACTTCCTTGTGTTTTGTTACTTGACAGTTGGTCGTTGTATGGGTCTAGTGCAACCACGATGATGAGAACGAGATATAAAGATTCATTCTGGGTGAGTCAGTTTTAATACTGTTTTGTACACATGTTGTTTGAAGATAAATAACAACATTCATCAAGGCAATGTTCAAGCTCTTCGGGCTTTTTATGTAGCATTTCATGCAATGTATGCAAACTAACAGTAAACATTGGTAAACAAGTGATCGAATAAACACTATGCAATAATCAATATTGACAGTAAGTTAAAAAAAATTATCCAAAGCAGCATATTTTTTTCTTTAATTCAGAAAATGCTTGTCTTCTATTTTTATGTACTCTTTATTTAAAGGTAAGTATCTTAGCACGATAAAAATGTACGATAAAATCACATCTAACTAAGAATGTGAGATTAATCAAAATGACATAGAATTGTAAACAAAGAGACTTGTCCCTTTTTGCCAAATAGTGTATTCATGATATGTCAATGTATGATGGTGTTGTCAATAAATGAAATGTTAAATAACACTAGTTTAATGATTGCATACTAACTTTCAATGCGAATTGAACAAAATGAACGTCAATAATGATAAAATTGATATTGGACAGCTTATAAACATGTAGTAATTTTGGGTATCTCGGTTAATAGGACACTGACATTAACAGTACAAGTGGATATGATGAACTGAAGAATCGAATGAAGGATGGGAAAAAACTGTCCAACGAAGTGGAAAACTATTTTAAACAGAGGTTAGAAGCTATCAGATGACAGGTTTAGAGGCTCTCTGGTTACATTTGGTTCGACAGCTCAGTATAACACAATCCACCCGTCAGCGATCTTGTGTAAAGTCGTTTAGGATGGAGAAAATTACCTTTTAAAACCCCCGTCTTCCACATAAATCAACATGCATGACTGAAAATATATATATATATATATATATATATATATATATATATATATATATATATATATATATATATATATATATATATATATATATAAATGTATATTATTGAATAATTATATCATATGGCAATTATGTTAGGCTTATTATAGTTTTAGTATCTGGTATTAAGGTGTTAATACTCGGGTTGCAATTGCATATTAGGTCATTTTTTTCTTGTCATAGCTAGTCTTTTATTTAAAATAAAAACTTTAAAAAGATCATATATTGAATTAATTTTCATGCCGGAAATATTTTATAAGCATCTTTCAGACTTTGAGAGTACTGAAAATTTCACAATTAAATTAAAATAAATTATACTGGCAGCAAAAACATTATTCTCATCGCCTAAGTGCATCCTCGTGACCTTTTTAAAAATATTTCAATGTACATATATTAACGAGACCTTTGTAGTCGTTTTGAAAATGTTCATTATAATCATTGTGATAATATTTTAATAAGAAATCAATAGGCTGAACATATGCTTTTGACTAGCTTCTATTTTCAAGGAGAGTAACCCGCTGTTCAAAATAATGACTTTTTGATAGTTTTTTTTTTTTTTTTTATAAAGACTGGAAAATGTACATGTATATCATTTCAAAATATTATAATTATTATTATAAAACCTAATTTTCTCCAGAGCCAAGATCGAAAAAGATTACTCCAAAGACTTACAGAAGCTCGTAGACAACTGCAAACTGAAGGTGGAACTAGGGTAAGAATACTGCAAAATGGAAAAATGCCTGGGAAAAGTATAAGGAAAGTAGTTTTTGTGTGAAGTCTGAGAGAAGTTTTAGAAATGGTCAAGAGCAGTCGAATAGATATTGTTCCTGAATCACAAAGACGAACATGTAATAAACACGATCATTATTGGTAAAGTAAGACACATTAAAAACAAGAAGTACCAAAAATTGGTGTTCTACAATTTATAGTAATAAAACTCCGTTTGCGTACGACTATAGTCGTGCACTTATTTCAATTTTCAAATGAAAGTCAGTAAATGCACCGCATAACAGGAATTTGGTAAAAATCTACATTGTTTAATTGTGCTGGAAAGGAAGGTCAATATATATATATATATATATATATATATATATATATATATATATATATATATATATATATATATATAATCCCTGTCAAAAAACCCTAATTGTCACTTTTTTTTGCTTATAATATTGTAAACTTAAGAATGGAGATCGTTCATGTTTTAAGTGTAACACTTGTAACTATTTCAGATCACTAGAAAAAGCATGGATGGAAGTGAAGTCGGAAACCTTAAAAATAGCACAGATTCACGAGAATGCCGGAGTAGACTTCGACAAACTGGCCCAAGAAATGTCCTCATTTACGGAGGAACAAAAGCGACAAGTGAAAGCCGTAAGTTATAGAATAATTAAACTCAATAATGCAAGTGTCCTCTCATATCGCTTTTAATTAATATTTTTATATTTTTAGACAGAAGACACTGTTCAGAAACTACATAACAATCTTAAGTCAACATACAGCAAACTTACAAGTGTAGGTATAGTCAGTATTAACATTCATTGGAATCCAATTTGAATTAAGAGTATAAAGTGGGGATGGCAATTTGTAACCGGTTAACCGATTACTCGGTCTGAACGTTGATAATCGGTTACAAAATCTGTAATCGGTCAGTCGGAAAAAGTTTTTTAAAATGTGTAATTACTATATTTGATTTCATAAAATTTTATTTCAAATTCTTTGAAAAGAAGAAAAACCAAACTGATTCGTAATAAGTTAGGGATTCGAACTATCTAAGTAAGTTAATTTGGAGATAATTAATTAGGTTCCCCTAGTTGATACATGTACCATTTCGGTAATTGATCAGTCTGCGAAGTGTTATTTACTTCGTGTAAGTGTCCAACCTATCCTTAATTTATGGAAAATAATGAAATCACTGTTGAGTACTGCAAACATAGTGAACCTGCTTCAATTACTTATCTTACCCCGTATACTGATTTTCAAGTTTCTTTATTCCCTTAGCCAACTGGCTCATCAGAAGTATACTCTGTATATATTGTCAAGTAAGATTTTCAACTAAAAAATGTAAAATTAATTAATGGTTCTAATCAAAGCAACAGCAAAGATATGCGACATATGACTTGAGAACTTGTTCATGTCTTTGATATATAAGGCATGTTTCGTGTTTCTTTAAAAATTTCTTTAAAATTTAAATAAAATTCATTATGCGTTTTGGTTAAAAATAAATAGAATATCACGGATGTCTTTCTTAGTTATTTGTATATAAATATAAAAGCCTTACTCGAGAAAAACCCAACATGTATTTATTAAGAATATCAATGCCATGTTTATTTTGATACGATTAACCGGTTAATCGGTCGGAACGGTTATGATTGCGGTTAACCGATTGGCAAATCTGTAATCGATACCATCCCTAGTATACAGTATTCATCAATCAATATTTGAGTATGCATTATAACCAAGTTATCATTAATGCATCTGTGGTCAAATGTCAGTTTTATGTTGAATAAAATTAAAGATTAAACAATTTCATGAGAATTTCATATTATAAAGTAATATTCCTACTAAATATATTTCAGCTAAAGACTGTTTTGACAGCAGCAAGTGATAACCAAATATTAAAACAAATGTATGATAAAACATACTCTTTTGGTAGTATTTAATATAAACAAAATAAAATCTTAGGGGATTTTTCTACAGGCTGTATTGATTCACGTGTTTGAACAGCAGCAAGTATAACAACTAAAATATTTTAAATTTTTGCTCTTTGTTCCTCAATCAAACGTTTTCTACTTTCACATTCAAAATTCATGTACATTTATATCTTGTCGCTTATATTTTTTGCACATACATGTTGTATTAAACAAATAAGATATTAATAATTGAATGGTATACTTATTTGACTGTCTTCTTTTACTTTATATTATATTTATAGGAATCTATGCGACTCATATCATTATTTTTGGGTAAAGACTTGCTTAAAAGTAATCAAAAATATGATCGTAATCTAATTTTTCAAGACCGAAAATATTTTGTTTAGCAGAAAAGCATTTTAAACTTATAATCACAGTTTAACGAAATGCAATACTTTTCTCTTTTTATGTAGCAAGAGAAAACTTTCCATTTAAAAGGTGAAGATTATGATAAAGTACAAAATTCACTCAAATTTACTGAGAACAACAACAGAGGACAACCAACCACAAAAGAACTGGAAAAGGTTAGCTAATCCACGATATATAAACCAGTTCAATAAAACTAGGAAGTTGACTCTAACGTTTGATAAATGAAACATACTTGCAAGACTTGTTCATTTTTCCTTTTGTTGAGGAAGGAAACAAGATAACTTGTTTACATATGAACTTGTACTGATAAACATTCCTAGAAAATCGTTTGAAAAACTGCTATTAAAATCCCATTTTGTACTTTCTTATTCACAGCTTCGAAATAAAGAATTAAAAGCTAAAGATGAACTAGACAAGAATGGTAGGGAAATAACCGAAATCCTTCAAAGAGTCAAACTCTGTTGCCATAATATATTACAGTAAAATTTTACTAGACCCTATGAACCAATAACATTTACCTATTTTAAAGTATCACTCTTATTGCAATGCATTAGATAATTCCTTTTCTCCTTTAGAATCGTCATACAAAAGTCTTTTAGAAGAGGTAACCAAATGTAAAGCCGCATTTGAGAAAGAAATGACAAAAATGTGTGAGGTAGGTAGTAAAACCAATCAAATTCAATGTACTTAAACACTCTAATGAACACGTAATCCTTGTAAACTGATTTAATTTTTCAGATTTTCCAAGAGCTAGATGAAAAACGAATCGAACACACCAGAGAGAATTTGTGGAAGTGCACGAATGTTGATTCTCGTATCTGTGTAGATCATGACGAGGTTCGCTATACTGGAATTTCTTAATTTATGTTAACGGTTCAGTTTGCTATATCTACAGTTTAATGTACCATTAAATACCATTAAATTTTCATATTTCCCTAATGACAAACCCCTGTTTTAAGTATTATTGAACCATCGCAAGTGATGAACAGTGGAATAAACGAGAGATATATAAAGATACATTTTTTTTCAATACATGTACTAAAAATAAAATTTACCAGGCTTATGTTGTATATTTCAGTGTGCTGAGAAAATGCGGCTTATTATAGAACCATGTGATATTGACAAAGATATACAAATGTTTATCAAGAACTGCAGGACAGGCTCAGAAAAGCCACGTACGTATGATATAGGAACATTATAGAGTACCTTCCGTAAAATCACAAACAAAATAAATTCTTTATCATTATAAGATGGCATTGGTGTCCGAAGTCGCAATAAAAAAATGTTTCAGAAAAGGGGATTTTTATTATCAAAATTTGTATATTTATCTGACACTTCTCTGAATCCTCCTTTGACCTATAGTATACAACCACCTTTGTCCATTGTTTTTCTCTGGACGTTTTAGCAATGCTGCTATTGCCTTCCTTTCTTTTTAAATGTATCTACAGCTTGCAGTAACAGGAGGAAATTGAGCACTATAACTTTCCTATCGCTGTACTTCTGCAATGGAATGAAAAAACTTCAGGTCTACTGTGCTACAATATATTCAAAAAGTTGTATAAATCAAATGTAGATTCTCAAAATCTTCAAAGAACTTTTCGAAAAGTTAAATCCCTAAACTTTTTCAAAATCAATAGAACAAAATATGTTTTTTTTTCAAAGCTTTATACAACCATTCCTTACGATAAATTTAAGACCAAGTTTTTGACATAATAGAAAATATTTCCTCAATAAAAATAGAACTCGTAAATTTTTCATATCCTGTGATTGGACATCTACAAAATTACTTTGTTAAAAATCACACAAGTACTCTGAAGTTGATAAAAAAAAAGATGCCAGGGTTCATCATTGACAATATCTGTGTTGTCTTTGGAGACCAGATCTTCCAACAGTCTGTTGAAATTTCGATTGGCAACAATTTTACTCCTTTATTAGCTGACCTGTTTTTATATTCCTTTGAGGCAAAATTTATTCCAAGAACTTCTACATGAGATGAAGCAAAACTCTTGTTGTGGTCCTCAACTCGACATTTAAATATATCGACGTGAAACCGGAGGGGAGACTGTATGTTCCACCCTTGTCCGTCTGTCCTTCTGGCAGTCTGTCTCGCTTGGTTTTCTGCACTTTCTTTCTAAAGGCTTGCAGATATTGAGCTGATTTTGTTGGTTTTAAGATCTTCCTTGATGCGTTACAGATGAAGGTTTGCATTATGTTCTACTTATGAATCGATGATTTTTGACGGAATTACGGCCTTTTAAATGTTTAAAGGGGCCCAGATTACACTTGCCGGTAGGGTTCTAGTATTACTTAAGCAATACTCAGAATGCTTGTTCCACTATCAGATGCATTTGCTGTTTAAGTCTCCCAACTGATTAGATTCAAAAGAGCAGACACTGAGTTGGATCAATTTTTAAACCGAAACAGACTACTGACAAATAAGTTGATGTTACAGGGATTTCAACCGCCTCGTTTATAGTCATCTTTTTGCAAATTATGTGATCGTTAAAATAACCTTGTTTGCAAATACAGCCTATCATTGGGCCGTAATTTGTCTGACTTTTTTTCATACCAGTTAGGTCATTGTTTTTATACTAAATTTGACTACGGATTACTCCGTCTATCTGATCAATGCACAGCGGGTATGACCGGTCGACAGGAGACGCTTACTTCTCCTAGGCACCTGATCCCACCTCTGGTGCTACCAAGGGACCGTGTTTTCCCCTGTTCACGATTCGTATTCTTTACTGTATGAGATTGATCACTGTTCGTTATCTTCACGTTTTACATCACGTCTGTATGTGGTGCATCTCAGTTCTAACTTTATCTGGGCTACACTTTCTGTAGAGAAAACTGTCTTAAGAAAAAGGTGCACCCCTCTCTTCTGCGATTTTTTATAGCAAAATCTGATGAAAATGGTCCCTTTTTGAGTTAAAAAAAAAAACTCGTCTTATACATCAACCTATATCATTATCTGTTACTAGTATACGCTCATTCTGATATGCAGAGAGGCTGTTGAAATCTAGCCTCGCCGACTATGAGATTGTGTTATATTCCCAGACTTTTATGTTGATATCAAGGGATAAACAATTCCTTAAATGTAAGTCAGTTAAGTATTTTGAAATGAGATATGGCGACATATAAAATCTCCATTGGTGCAATCATAACAGAGAATTGGTATACCTCCCTTAGACAAGATTTCCACTGATATTAAAATGAAATTTGGTGTATAAAAGTGCCTTGAAATTTATAAATTCTTTAGCGATTGTGCCATCATTTTATCACCTGTTATTTATTCGTCTAGTTTTCAATATTTTTATGCATCAAATAAGAAATAGTTTGTTCATTTGTAGCTGATGTAACGTTTAAATCCGGCCGTGGTCAACCTCTAAAAATTCAATTCGACAGTGGTGACCATTTATATTCAGAGGTCAAGCTGACGTAACACGTGAGTGTGTTAAAATTATTATTGTACACAGCACCAAGCACATAGAAACAAATGAAAACGTGTATTAAATTAAACAATAAATGCTTTCTTTGGTTGTTAGTAGGGTAATTAATGTTGCAGCTGTTGCAGAAAAAACGCATAACCCACGTAAGCGGTTATGTAATTTTTTCTGCAATAGCTGCAACGTCATTCCTGTACTAACAAACAAAGAAAAACATTTTATTGTTTATATTTATATCTGTGCAAATAATCATTTAAAGTAGGATTTAGTAGATGAAATAGTTTATTATTGATATGAACGTCATTGTACGTTTCGTTGATGGAACAGCCACTGCTCAAGAAATCTGTAGAGGTGATATGCTTAGTGCTGTTTACTGACTGATAAACGACAATGATTTTCTTGAGAAATAAAAGAGATAATATTCAGTGGATGTAAATATTCACTCCTCATAACAACATGAGACAAATAAATTTTGACACATTTTTAATAAAATTATTTTTATTAAATGTGAATATATTCTCAGTGGTCATTCACCTGTAGAACTAATTTTTTATGGTTGGGGATATATTAATTATCTGATAAACTTTCAATTTGATATGCAGAGATCTTTCAAGCCCATCCATATTTTGACAGATTTGAACGTCTTCTTGAAGACGACATCAACTCTACAGCCATGCAGCTACAGTTTATTTCCAGTTGACTGTTATTTCTTGTTAAACATTACTAGTATTGAAAGTTAAGTTTTTTTTTTACAATCAAAGAATGTTTTAATATACCGTTATACGTACAATTAACTTTGATGTCTTGCACCTTGATTGCCTGTCCATTCAATCGCCACTTCTATATGTACAGAAATCCGAAGTCATCTTACAAGACTCAAACATACATGATATCACTTTTTACAATACTAGGATCTGTATGTCGAATACTAATGCATTAAGTATTATGTTAGACAATAAATCATATATGTGCCATGTTATATTTTCATGTGGTTGTTTCTTAAATAAACGTTAATTGCCAATTCTGTTTTCTGCATTCTCATTTATATTTAAATTTAGGATTTTTGAAATTTCTATGACAGGAAAATGGATATCAGTTTAGGAAAAACTAACAATATGTATCAAAAGTATCCAGCTGTTTTATCAACTTTATGAAATGCGTTTATATAATTATCAGGTTTTATTCTCTCGGGTCGATCTCAGCACCCACTAAAGGGATTTCCTGACACTAATAATAAATCTTTCCGGTATTTATCATTCGATGTTCCCTTGTATCTATTGAGGAAATCAATCAAAAATATCCAACAGGTATTTAATTATTTGATTACCATTTACTCTCCATAGAGTTAGTGTAACTAAATCTATGCAAACCATTATTCAAATAAAATTAATAACATAGTCAGGATATTACTAGTATCTTCTTCGAAACATTTCGGTTTTAGAATTTTGGTTTAAACAAATTACATTTGAAGTTGCATAGAGGAATGGTTGCGCAATAAATTTACAGTTGGTACCAAGCGGGAAGTAAAGAAAAAAACCTTTCCTCTGATATAAATTCGTTATCCCTATTGTGGTTCCCAGAGCTACGTACAGCTTGAATGGAGTCCGCAGCTATGTTAAGGCTTCCCGAAGCTTTAAAATGCGCTCAAAACATACTATGTCATTGCGAGGTCGTTTTTGGTTTTAATTTATAAGTATTGAACTTAAGTACTTCCAATTTATATAGAGGGTTTCCTCGGCTATATATTAACATATTTGTTATGATATCACATGACTTTGCAGATCACGTGACGGTCATTTATAATTTTTTGAAGTGTTTCATATAAATCGCTTCGGCGCAGCTGATTACCACAATAATTATTAACATTTTGTTATGTAAGTAAACTCATCGTATCCTTGTGTATCCGAAATGTGCTTGGGAAAAGTCATAGTATTACTTAGATACAAAATATTTCCGGAGAAATTTAACTTACCTACAAATTTGAGGGTATTTTCCACACAATATCGTAATTTGTATTAAAACAAAACCAACATACATTTTTCCCAAGCAAGATTCAGTTAGAGAACACCCTCTTCTTAAAGATTTCCACAAAAATTCTCAGATTAATCCTCATTATCACCTGCGCCAGACTCTTTTATACACGCAAAATAAATTCTACCTTCAATCACGGGTATAAAACAGAGTACATTTCAAAAGTATATTTTTCATAAGCATTTTATACATGCTGAATTTCAATCAAGGGTAGGTAAGCGGTGTATTTTTAAAATATTCGGACATATACGACTTAAAAAACCTTTACCGACCCGTGAATTATGCAATAGCTATCTAGCATTTTACATGCAGTTTGAAATAAAGTGTAAAGTTCATGACACTCTCCCCGTCATAACACCTCAAGTTTGCAGTGACTTGACGTCATTTTCCATTATGACGTCATATTTTGGTAGTTCAGAGACGTGAAGGCACAGAGTGCACTGTGATATTCTACGGGAAGCCTTAACCTACCTGCGTCACCATATGGATGTTTGTATATTAATATCACAATCTGCATCCTTGTATTCTTTCCAAACCTTTTATTTACACTTTTCCTTTTGAAGCTCTATTTTAGACTTTGGATATTGTTGATAAAATTGAATAAAAACCTTCAAATTCTTTTTATTAATATACCTCACTTTCTAATGATTGATTGATAGATTGATTGACTGTATATTGTTTTACGTCCCGTTCGAGAATTTTTCACTCATATAGAGACGTCACCATATACCGGTGAAGGGCTTCAAATTTAGACCTTTACTCGGCACTCAAGGCCATTGAGAAGTGAGAGTTCTTTATCGTGCCATTATCTACCGTGACATGGGGTCTCAGTGTTTAAGGTTTCATCCGAAAGACCCGCAACTTTCACTTTAAAGTGCCGAGCGCTTGACGAAGGAACAGTTGCTACCTATTTTTTATCGACTTAGGTCAGTCGCGGCCGTGCTTCGAACACACGACCTTCCGATCACGGAGCGCACTTTCTAAAGAAGGTTCGGGTAATTGTTGTTATCTCGTCAATCTGCTTCCTTAACTTTCTCTTATATTTAAAACAAGAGGCCAATGGGCTTCAACGCTCAGTAGTCACATTGACCTATTGTTCTTCAAAAAATGGTTTTAATCAATTTGTTTTCTCTCACATTGAACAAAAGCGAATCTGCGGTAGCTGAGGATGCCTGTAGACTAATCGTGACCCTGCTGTTCTAAGGAGATTTTCTGAAATTTCCTTAGACTATATTCCCGTGTAAAACTTTGTTCCCTTATTGTGGCCCCACCCTACACCCTGGGGCCGTAATTTGAACAAACTCTAATCTGCATTAATGGAGGATGTTTATCTACTTACATGATTTATTTGATGCTGTCATAAGACAGTAATACCCGCGCGTAAATGAAGAAAAAATGGAACTTCACATCATTTTTCGACCCCTATTTGGCCCCAAGAGTGAAAATGAAAATTCAGAAACCTTATTGCTACAGACTACTAGTATCTCCAATCCACATGAGATGAACTGGCTACTGCGTAAAATGTAAGTGGAGTTTTGGGATCAAAGTTTTTGTTAAATGAAAAACATCATCTTTCGACTCCCAGGGTGAAAATGAATATTCCTAAACCTTATTGCACATATACAGAACACCCCGAATCTTCTTGCAAAAGATGAGGTGGCTACTGTGTAAAATGTAAGAGCTATGAGTTCTTGGAACAAGGTTTTTGTTTCTAAAAAAAGTCGTTACTCTCTTTGGGTGAAATGGAAAAATCCGAAAACATCATTCTGTAAGACACCTCAATCATCTTGCAAAAGATGAAATGGCTACTGCATAAAATGTAAGAGGATTTTGTGGGAACCAGATTATTGTAAAATGAAAATGTTAATCCCCCACCCATTTGCCCCTCGGGGTAAAAATAAAAACTCTGAAACCTTATTGCACATCTACAGGACACCGACTATCATACATTGCATTCCAAGAGATGAAATGGCTACAGTAACTGCTTAAATTTTAAGTGGAGTTTGAGGGAGAAGAAAATGTGACAGACGGACAGACAGACGAGGATAACAATACACCCAACTCTCTTTTAGAAAGTGCGGATTTAATCATTGCCTATATGTATCTGTTCATGAGATGAATTTTTAAACAGATTTTTCACCATATATATTCCCATGTAAAACTTTGATCCCCCGCTGTGTTCCCACCCTACCCCAGGAGCCATAAATTGAACACACCTAAATCTGCGCTACCTGAGATTGCTTGCCTATTAATGCCCTGATGTTCTTAAGAAAAACATTTTCCCTGTAAAACTTTCATCCCGAATGTGGTCCCATCCTATAATCGGGGGTCATGATTTGATCAAATCCATATCTACATTATGTCAGGAAACTTTCTCATAAGTTTCATCTTTTCCAGTAGCTTTTGAGGAGATTTTAAATAGCTTCGTCTTAACGTTCCCTTTTCTTTATTGAGGGTGCTGTCCTTAAATATTTCTTTAATTTCCTTCACTCAAGGATACTCTCTGCCAAGTTTGGTTGAAATTTTTCCAGTGGTTCTGGAGAAGAAGATGAATTATGAAGAGATTACGACAACAACGACAGACACCAGAACAATCAGAAAAGCTCACTTGAGCCTTCGTCTCAGGTGAGCTAAAAAAGGTAGCCAATTTATCTTTTGAAAGATGATTGGTGAGTGTCCTGTCGATGTCCATTAACATATCAGAGTTTCATTTTTATCCTGGAGGCCAATTCAGGTTGGAAAAACGATTTTTTTTTCTACAAAAATTTGGTTTCCAGAACTCCTGTGACATTTTACGCAGTATAGCCAAATCATCTTTTGGAATATGATTAGTCACTGTGGTGTCTGGTCGAAATCCAATAAGTTTTAAGAATTTTTATATTGATCTTAGAGCCAATTGGGAGTCATAATTTAATGACGATTGTCAACAAAAACCTTGATTCCCTGAATTTCTATTTCATTTTCATTTGTTCAGTATAGCTATATCATACTGTACGTGTACATAAATTGGTTGTATTCAAAATTTAGCGCGGGTATTGAGTGATTGGCATAATTAGTCCCCTACCGGTGAAACCGGAGGGGACTATAGGTTTCCTCTGAGTCTGTCCGTCCGTCCGTCTGTCCGTCCGTCCGTCTGTCTGTCTGTCTGTCTGTCCGTCTGTCTGTCTGTCTGTCCCTCTGTCTGTCTGTCCCTCTGTCTGTCTGTCAGTCTGTCCCACTTGGTTTTCCGCACTTTTTTCAGATATTGAGCTGATTTTTGGTATGTGAGTGTATTTTGATGAGTTACAGATCAAGTTTGAATTTCGTTCCGCTTCATTGATTTTTGACGGAATTACGGCCTTTTCAATTTTTACGGGTTTTCCGCAATTTTCTTCTAAACGCTTGTAGATATTGAGCTGATTTTTGGTATGTGGCTTTACCTTGATTAGTTATAGATCAAGTTCGCATTTCGTCCCGCTTCATTAATTTTTGACAGAATTATGGCATTTTCAATTCTTAACGGGAACCAGATTACATGCACTTGCCGGTAGGGGACTAGTATTGCTAATGCAATACTCTCAGAATGCTTGTTATAAATTAGTGCTACATACGTCTAGCTGCACCTTTTATTGCATTTATTATATTGGTCTAGTACTAGTATATTGGAGTATGATTCATACAAGTTATTCCTATAAGTTAGATGTGCAGTAAAATTTCGAAGTTCCTCCTATATGGGCCAATTATTTGAGGACTGTAAACGATGTTTATAATATACATGTAATTTGTTTTGTTCCGTAGATGTGCGATAAGGTTTTTCTTAATACAAGAGCCCAACTGAGGGGTGAAAACGACGTTTTTCTATTTTTTCTACAAATCTCTGGTTCCAGAACTTCTGTCACACAAAGCTCTAACCAAATCGGCTTTTGGAATACGATTGCTTTTCTCCTGTAGTTTTGCAATAAGGTTTCCAGTTTCATCAATTGATGGCCTTAGACTTTTTTTTATTACAGCCAAAATTCTGGAAATTCTTTAACATTTTAGGCAGTAGCCAAATAATCTTTTTCGAAGATGATTGTTGGTACATGTATCCAGTAGATGTGCCTAAAGTTTTTGAATTTTCATTTTCAACCGAAGGCGAACTTTGGGGAAGGGGGAGGGGGCAAAAAAGTTTTTTTCTACAAAAACTGCTTCCCAGAATTCCTCTTACATTTTATGCAGTAGCCTCTTTTGACATATAATTGGTGGTGTTCTGTAAAGTAGTTCAATAAGGTTTTCATTTTCATCCAGGAGACCAACTGGGGGCCAGAAAACGACGTTTTATCTACAAAAGCTCCGTTCCCCAGAACTCTTCTGACATTCAATATATAGTATTTTATATTTTGATTAATGATGTATATATATATATATATATATATATATATATATATATATATATATATATATATATATATATATATATATATATATATATATATATATATATACATATGTTCTCCCATGATTTGTGGTTGGATATGATTTTTATCCAATGAGTTGTGTGTTTTTTATCGCCAAGCCTTGGCCTTGGCTTGGGGATAAAAAACACACAACTCGTTGGGGAAAAAATCATATCCAAACACATGTCATGGGAAATTCTTTTTATCACATGTTCTATATGAATGCACACTACTTACTTCATCATTTTCACGCAAAACCCATGGTGACATCACAGCATTGGGACATGAAAAAAATATCCTATGAGTGATATTCACTGGATAAAGGGATAAACATATGATTAAGATAGATAGATAGATAGATATATGTATATATATATATATATATATATATATATATATATATATATATATATATATATATATATATATATATATATATGAAGACTGTAATAGGAACCACTTCCTAAACTTGTCTCTTTAATAAAATGAATAGATGGGGACTAACATCCCACAAGGAAAACTCAGAGTATGGCATGTATTAAAAAAATGCTGTGTTAAGCAGTGTATCCTGATCACCAGTTAGCAAATTACATTTTCCATCTCATATTACAAGCATGGAACAATATTACTATATATATATATATATATATATATTCATTAGTCTACAAAAGGATAAACAAAAGATGAATCATGGATCACTTCGTATCCTTGTTACTTCTCATGATAATAAAACACAACTTTGATTTCAGATTTATTTTATGACAAAAACAGATAAAATAGTGCAAGCATGTGTATATCCTACTTCAGGAGAAATATATTTTCCACTGAAATTTTATCCATATCCAATGGAACACTTCTGGAATTAACAAAATTCTTCCAATGAAATAAAAGCACCTTATTCTAGAATCACTGATTTAGTCCATGTCTATATTTTCTTCCATTGCACACAGGATAAGCAAACTTTATCATCAACAACGTTCAGAGTCTTTAGCAAGGGCTTAACCTGTCTGTGATATACAGGGATTTCACTTGGTAGGTTTAATGTGTATGTGATATACAGCACTTTATTTCATAGGTTTAATCTGTTTGTGATACATGTATATGGTACTTTTTCACTTCATAGGTTTAACCTGTATGTGATATTGAGCAAGTTCCCTTTCAGAAATATCTGTTGGAGCTCCACTAACTGGATCCCTCCCCTCTGCAGTTTTAGGGAAAGCAATGACATCACGGATGCTGTTAGCACCACAGATAACAGCTAACATTCTTTCCAACCCTATAATAATAAGTTAAAAAATATTTAGTGTTTGAGTTCTTAAACTTGTAACAAGTTTAATTTCACTTTCATCACACTATAATTAAATTACTGTAGAAGTACAAATTTTCGTTGAGATAAATTTTCATTGATTTGTCATCTATAAAGGTTTCGTGGGCATTAAATTTCGTTGTTTCGAAAGCAATCCTATTCAATATATAGTTCTGTAAATATTTTGTGTGGGATTTAATTTCGTTGCTAATTGTTAAAAACAAAATAAACTAAATTTAATCCCCAATGAATATTTCTGCTTTTACAGTAATAACTTTTACAAATTCATACTGCAAACAAGTTCTTTAATAACGTGTGTACATGTACATGAATTATTCATTATGCTGCTTTACCTAAAGCTATACCGCCATGTGGGGGACACCCAAGACTCAGGGCCTCAATAAGATGATGTAACTGGCTAATGTCCTCCTACAAAAGGAAAACATTTCATCCTTAGTACTCTAAAAGTAAAACTAGCCATCAATATACTGGAGATTAACACTCTCCCCTAACATGATCCTGCTTTACTACCATACCTTTAGTATGTTCTCTATGACGTATCTCTGCGTGTCTGAGTCATGAATTCGGATAGACCCGCCCCCTATTTCTGCTCCATTCAGTACCAGATCATAATGCTGGCTTCTTACCTACCAAAATAAATTTCTATACATTTGTACCAGAGTTTTTTTTTCAAATTAAAAAGAAAATGAAACAAATGGGAGAATCAGTTTATAATCATAGTTCCTTTTGATTGTTTGAATTTTTCATTACTTTCAATGGATCAGTTTTGAGGTACGGTTCATCATCTGGATGTGGTGCAGTAAATGGGTGATGAGCTGGATCAAGTCCATCTGAATAAAAAAAAATTATGGATAAAAAAATTGCCCTCTAACTAGAAAGGGCACTATTTAGAAAATAAAGTTGACCAGAAAATACATTTTTCTGACAATATAAATATAAAGAATTTACAGTAGTTTGATATGTTAGAAAACTGGAATTTAAGACTTGTTTCAAAGCCTTGGTTCATGTGACACAAAATTAATTTTGGAAACAGAAACAGAATTTTTCTGTTCTTCTAACGTTGCACTATACCTCCAGATTCTGCTGGTAAAAACAGGGGGAAGTCCACAACCCACAAAAAGTTGTACTGGTTTGGAGGAATCAATGCCACTCCTTAAATTAAAGGCAGTTGTCAATAGAGAACTTTAAATCACAAACATATTCTTGTATATTTTATGAGACTTTGTGTGAGAAATGTATCCCAAGGTACATTTTGCACTTGTCCTTGTTATGATCATTCATATAATATATTTCCTGTTAAACAGTCAAACCTCTTAATCTCAAACTCAATGGTACCAAGAAAAAACTCAAGGGTAAAATACCTAAAGAATAAGTGGTTAGGGCATTCAAATCACTTTGAAATATCCTGGTATTCAAGATATCAGTGTTTGAGATACAAAACTTCAACTATTTTCACAAGAACTTTATTTTTACATGAAGGAAATCTCATGAATTTAAAAAATTATGAATAAAAGAAGTCACCTAGTAATATTAAATGTAATGCTATGAATTCAAATCAAGCAATTTGGTTGTTTACTCAAAATTTCCTGATATCTGGTTTTATTGTATATTAATTTCTTGAGAAAGAAGTTGTAAACTGCTGATCCATACCTTTTTCCTGTAAAAGAGATGCTGCTTTTGTTCGAATTTTTCCACACACTTCATACTGTAACAGAAAATCATAGAGAATTCTTCACAAAATGTTATTGTACTAATACATTATGAGATAAATCTGTACTAATTTAATGTCACATCTATGTGACTACTCATTTATTTAATACTTACAGGGGAATACCCTTCTCCACACACTAATACAATCAGGTCCCCTACTTGAACATTTAATTTTGATGACAGTCTCTGGACTGTTGTAACCTTTAATCGATTTGTGTTGGCCTTAAAATCACCCGCCTCTCCAATCCTAATAGATACGAATTTCTACAAAATATTGTACATGCCTGTACATGAATTCCTGAATAAAATGAAGCAAAAGCACAAGTGATTCATATGACACATTGAAGCCTGTACAAATATCCTTTGCTCTACAACTAGAATATGGATTTTATTTTATTTATTTATTTTTTTTTTGGGGGGGGGGGGGGGGGGGAGGTTAAACTCAAGATAAACTCAAGTTGCACATACTTGTTTTAAGATAAAAACTAAAACTGTTTATAAAGAAAGCTAAGTAGACCAATGCATACCTATCCATCAATGCAAAGCATGGGGCACATGGCAATAGAACACTTTTGGACATTAAAGTCAAGGACAGCCAATATTTAGATTGAAATGTATATTTATATTTTTAACTCCTTGCCCTGACTGCAAATGTAATTGATATTTCAAAATCCCTGTATTAACCTTCGGGTAAGTAACAATTAATGGAAGGGCCACTGCAACAGCTTCAGTTCAATGCGAGCGTGAATTTTGATTTTAGCTTATGACGTTGCACTTCCACGGCATTCAATGTTTGTGACAACAAAATAAAAATGCATCCTTTAACCTTTTAAGCCCCTGTCTGTGTTATGGTGTTTTGAATGCCATAGTTTCCTCACACTTTATAAGCAAAATACATGTTGAATGTAAATTTTGTGTTATAACATTCCAAAAAAAAAAAAAACCAGATTATAAAGAGAGTCTGACATAAGATGAAGATTATAATTTGCATATGGAATCCCTATACACATGCTACTGGTATAAAATCATTACTGACAAGGATAATTGTCTATCTGCATGCTGAGAACCATTTATTCCCGAACTCAATACATGTACTAATTGTCACCTATTGAACTGAATCAAAGAGAAAGTCCAGAAAAACATTTGCTGATGTTAATCTAGCCTTATTCTTTTCTTTTCAATAAAAGATGAAAAGGTTCTGTTAAGCACTAAGAATATTGCTTAATTGTACAAGAAAAAAATCAAACCTGCTCTTTGTAAAGGTTTTCAGTCTGTTTTCTTGAAAACATCTGTAAGAAAAATATAGAATATTCAAGCAAAAAAGAAACTTTTGCCCAAGGTTAAACCATGCCATACAACAAGCACACATTGCTGAAGCTGTTTCTTTACTCACAGATCCTTGTGGGATAATAAGAGCCACACAATGTGCTCCTGCCAGTTTCATGCTGTCTTCTATCTTTGAAATTCCACAGTCCAACATCAAATCATCTACCAAACGTAGCTGAAGTTGAAAAAAAAAATGCATTCCTCACACAGGTTTTTCATTGTTTAGGGCATTGTAAATATAAGGTTTACAGGCAGTTAAAATGTGTAAATGTAACAGAAATTTCTTTCAATTTGTCCTTGAGAACCCATACAATTCTGGGACATTCTTGATAAAGGTAAAATGTAAATTGTCCTCATTTAGAAATGATTTAAACTAATATAGTACATACAATTATCATACCTTCATTTCAAACCTTGTGTCTGGCTTATCTGAGCCATACTGTACCATTGCTTCATGGTATGTCATGGTAGGAAATGGGATCGTTAACCGCTCATCAACACTTGGCCAACAGTATTGCATCATATTCTCAATCAAATTTCTGACATCTTCTTGTGTAGTAAACGACAGCTCTAAATCAACCTTCAAGGTCAGGCAATATTCAATATAAATATGGTACAAATACATGTATTTTACAGTATTTTCTTTAATACATACAAATATGTACCATCAAACGAATTAGTAGCATATTATGTATTTCCGCAAAAAAAAAAAAAAAAAAATGTATATACACTGTATACTGCCCATTGTAACATCTGCACTCTCAAATATCATTTTACTTCCCAAATACTCTCCCTTTGAGAATAAATGTAGTATTTGCACATGTATCAAGACATTTCTTTCTAATACTTCAACCTAAACTCATTTGTTTTAAACAATAAAATGCTTTCTTTGGTTGTTAGTACAGGAATTAATGTTGCAGCTGTTGCAGAAAAAATACATAACCCGCGTAAGTGGGCTATGTAAATTTTTTCTGCAATAGCTGCGACGTTAATTCCCGTACTAATAACCAAAGAGAGACATTTTATTGTTTATATTTATACATGTATCTGTATAAATAATCATTTAAAGAAGGATTAAAAAGATTAATTATTGTATTATTGATAAGTACATTATAGTAGGTTTCATTGATGGAACAGCCACTGATCAGGAAATCAGTACAAGTGCTATGCCTTGTGTTGTTCATGAACTGATAAACTGCAATGGTTTACTTTAGAAATAAAGGAGAAAATATTCAGTGGATGTAAATATAGTAACTATTCATTCCTACAAAACAGATGTATGTCAGACAGGTGTCACTGAAAGTAAAACTTCTATTAAGTTTTTTTAACAATCATGAAAAACTTTGTTTTATTTCAACTTCATATATTTGCTTTTTTTAAAACTTGTAGCAAAGTATAATCTTGGCATATTGCCAATGTTGCAGATAACTCTTAACTGGTGCAACATAATAATTTTCAATTTGAAAAAGAATCTCTAAGATTAACATTTCCATGCATTCCATATCATCATGACACATGCACAAATAAAATCCACTGCTACCTACATGAACCAGTACTGCCTGTACTTACCTGTGTAAATTCTGGTTGTCTATCAGGTTTACTCCCTTCATCTCTATAACACTTGGCAATTTGAAAATACCTATCCATACCTCCCACCATTAACATTTGTTTAAACTGAAAAAGGTGAATAATACTTTGACTACTAAATAATTGTAAAAATGACATAGATTGTACATTGGGACATAATATTTCAATAGTTAATTTAAAATATTTGCAAGAACAGTTTTCTACAGATATTGTAGACTGTCCAAACAATCACCTGCTGTGGGCTCTGTGGCAGAGCATAAAACTTTCCAGGGTGATTACTGGGAACTAGAAACTCTTTGGCACCCTGAAGTACAATCAAACACAAAGCTTAAAGAAAAGTCCAAAATTATTTGATGTAAAAGTGAATCAAAATAATAAAACATATACCTTTTATTCTAGACTTTCCAGTTACAATTTCATTGAAATTCAAATTCAGTCAAGCAAAATATTTCACAAACAAGCAAACAAACAATTAAAAAAAAATTGAATCACTACAACTTTTTACATTTTATGTTTGAGTATTTGAATAACACATTACCCCTGGTGTTCTCCGAAAAAGGGTTGGTGTATCCACATCTACAAAACCTGTAAAAATAAAATGAAGACAAAAATCAGTTTCATTATCTGCATTTTTACTTAACTAATGCTTTTGTTTATCTAAAAAATAACAACCACACTGAGACTCATAATTTATGATATTCTACAAACCATGGCCATACAAGAACTCTCGCATCTTCATGGTCATGTAAGAGCGGAGACGTAGATTGGTCTGCAGCTGTTCACTTCTGAGATCCAGATATCGATACTTCATTCTCTGTGCCTCATTTGTCTCTGTTGCCTTATAAAATGTCAACAGAATTACAACTAACGACTTCAAAGCCCTCTACGCTTGCAACAACATTTTCAATAATCAACATTAATCCACATGGAAAAAAAATCCTTAGCAGGATTGTCCCTAAGAATTGAAATAGCAGGGGACATTCAAACAAGAGGCCCATGGGCCACATTGCTAACATGAGCACATTGGCTTGGAAAAAGCACAAATTAGTTCAGTATTGAAAAGTTTATTGGGGGGGGGGGGGACTTGAATTTTAAACTACCTAAGGATGCTTCCATATCAATATAACAAATGGCTTCCTGTTCTTCAGCAGAAAATTTTTTCCTGTATATTCGTTTGTAAAAATTTGATCCCCTATTGTGGGCCCACCCTACCCCGGGAGTCATCATTTGAATAAACTTGAACCTACACGACCTGAGGTTGCTTCCATATCAAAATGACTAATCATGGCTTTGCTGTTCTTGAGAAGAAGATTTTTAAAGTTTTTTCCTATATATTCCTATGAAAAACTTTGATCCCCCATTGTGGCCCCACCCTACCCCCAGGGGGTCATCATTGAACAAACTTGAATCTACACTACCTGAGGATGCCCTCAAATCAATATGACTAAACAAAGCTTTTCTGTTCTTGAGAAGAAGGATTTTTCCTATATGGCTTTGCTGTTCTTGAGAAGTTTTTAAAGTTTTTCCTATATATTCCTATGAAAAATTTTGATCCCCCATGGTGCCCCCCCCTACCCCTGGCGGTCATCATTTGAACAAACTTGAATCTACACTACCTGAGGATGCCTCCATATCAATATGACTAAACAAGGCTTTTCTGTTCTTGAGAAGATTTTTTCCTATATTTTCCTATGTAAAACTTTGATCCCCCATTGTTGCCCCACTCTACCCCTGGGGGCCATCATTTTAACAAACTTGAACCTACACTACCTGAGGAAGCTTCCATATCAAAATGACTAATCATGGCTTTGCTGTTCCTGAGAAGAAGATTTTTAAAGTTTTCCCCCTATATATTCCTCTGTAAAACTTTGATTCCCCATTGTAGCCATATCCTACCCCAAGGGATCATCATTTGAACAAATTTGAATATACACTATGTAAAGAAGATATCCTTTAAGTTTCAACTTTTTTGGGCCAGTGGTTCTTGAGAAGAAGATTTTTAAAACATGCCACCAAATTTTCTCTATTTCTGAATTATCTCCCCTTGAATGATGGTGTGGCCTTCATTTGAACAAACTTGAATTCCCTTCACCCAAGAATGCTTGGTGGCAAGTTTGGTTGAAATTGGCCCAGTGGTTCTGGAGAAGAAGTCGAAAATGTGAAAAGTTTACAGACGGATGGACAGACAGACAGACGGGACTACAGACAAATGTGATCAGAAAAGCTCACTTGAGCTTTCAGCTCAGGTGAGCTAAAAGTAGAAGGAGATTTGGGGTTCCTCTCCTAACAGAGGGTTGAGGGGAGGCTGGGAATTCCCAGTCCAGTCTAGTTCTTAGGGACAACCCTGCTAATTTAGATATACATGTATTTGCATGACTTTGAAATAAAGAGCAGTAACTCTATTTGTACTTACTCTAACATTTAGATTTATAGGAATTTCCTTCTGACACATGTTGAGGATTTTTATGCTGTTTGCTAGAATTTCAATTTCCCCTGTTTCCATTGCCTAACATAAACATATCAACATATTACACATCAACGAAAATAATACATAAAAATACATCAGCAAACATTTAAAGATTTCTAACAATTTCATACAAATAATTTCAGCCATCCAGGACACTGACCTCATTCTCTTCTCCTTCTTTCCTGGCCCGGACTGTTCCAATTACCTCCACAACAGATTCATATGGCAGATCCTTCAAAATACTGACCTAAACAAAAATATATTAACAGAGTATGTAACATAAAAAATGAATTTCATTGTCTTGCACTTGTCATTTTCACTGTGATCATCATGCATAATGACTGTTCTTTTTTTGTTCTCAGCACTTATTTTGGTGGTGAAAGAAAATTTTCCTCTACCATCAAACACTTCACAAACTTTTAAGTAATGAATTACCATACTATCTGGTAGGAAGACCTGTACAAGCCCTGACCAATCTCGAACCACAAAGAATATCAGTCTCTTGTACTGCACCCATCCACAGATTTTGACCTCCTCCCCAATGTGTGAGCGACGGAACTCACCACAACTGTGAGAACGTTGACTGAAGGTATTTATATCTACCAAAACACATAGCATTGATTATCAATTATTAAATTACACTTGAACATTATTCATGTTTTTCATGTATTTCAGTAACTGGTTGTACACTACACAAAAATGGTGGCATAACAAATCAATATTCATTGGTAGAATTGTAAATTTGATACAGTAAAGTCAACCAAAAAAAAAATATCAAAGATTTCAAATTCAGAAACAACAACACCCCCCCCCCCAAAAAAAAATCATATTTTTAATTATATCGATTGCTTTATGTGATCTCATATATACAGGAATCACCTAAAGCAAATTTTACATTTATTGACCTGTTTTATGGGGCAACATGCATTTTGTTGGACCCCAAAACCAAACTGTTTGGGTTGGAAGGGTCATAAAATGCATTTTGCCCGAGAATACAGTCAATAAATTTTTTAATACTTTTTACTTTTTATTTTGACATATCTTGTAGTGGATTCCTTGTTTGCAATAATTGATAAGATTTAGTTAATTCCATCAACAAACGTATAAGGAATCTGACCAATATCTTGTCGACAGGTCTAATATTTCACTCAGCAGTCAAACATTTTTTTACCATTTGGTAAAACAATGGAAAAGTTTGACTTTTTTTAGTATAGATTTATATAAGAAACAATTTTAAAGGTACAACAATAAAGTTTAGTGCATTTTTCTAGAGACCTGAGTAAAGTAAAGTTCATGGTGATGTAAATGGGCAGACTGTGGGAATTGGTTGGATGGTAGGGAGGTAAATTTGGGGTATATACTGGAGCAGAGGGGAAATTCCATTTCCCATGATAAAGTCAAGTCCATGGTCTGAAAATGCAATATCTAAAAATATTATCTTTAATAGAAAAAAAAAATACTGAACAAAACAAAAGTGCTTCAGCACTATTAGAGTACCAATTGCATTCCCTCTCACATTGGTCTCTCTTGCTCTCTCATTTTGGAAGAGGCACATCTGCTAATCATAATAAATAATATCAGGGAGCAGAAAGAAGATTTTCAAAGAATTCATACAGTTTCATTATATGTTCATTAGAGTCCCGTCTTAACTTCAGAACCCCTGACCCTGGGGCCACAAGTTTTACAATTTTGGAAGAGGCAACTTTCCTCATCATAACCAAACATCTTGTGCTTATCTTCTAAATATACAGGGGGAGAGAAGAAGATTTTTAAAGAACTTATGCATTTTCACTATATGATCATTAGAGCCCCATCCTAACAACAGAACCCCTGACCCTGTGGCCACAAATTTCACAATTTTGGAAGAAGCACCCTGCTCATCATAATCATGCACTTAGTTTATCTTCTAAATATACAGGGGAAGAGAAGAAGATTTTTTAAGAATTCATGTATTTTCACTATATGATCATTATAGAGCCCTGTCACTAACACCAGACCCCTGACCCTGTCCTGTGACCATGAATTTCACAATTTTGGAAGAAGGCTTAATGCTTATTACAATCATGCCAACAGTTTGACTGCTTGATATCCAGGAGTAAAGAATATTTTTAAAGATAGCACTATTTTTGATGGTTTTAATCCCACCCTTCATGCCCCGGGGGGGGGGAGGGGGGGGGGGCAGGGACCATGAAATTCACAATATTTGTACCCCACACCTATGGCACGCCAATTTCACAAAAATTAGCGAAACTTAGTTTCACAGTTGATAAACTAGGTTTATCGACTGTAAACTATAGTTTACAAACCGTGAACTATAGTTAACGATTCGTTAACTATAGTTTTCATCTGTAAAACTATATTTAACGGTTGTTAACTATAGTTTACGAATGCTAATCTAAGTTTATCTGTCTGTAATTAAACGTTAACAATAGATTTTGTTGATAAACATAGATTCACATCTGTAAACTATAATTTACAATCGTGAACTATAGTTAAGAGTTGTTAATCATAGTTTCACAAATCGTGAAACTATATTTATCAGATAAACTATGTTTTACATTCGTTAACCATAGATTTCGGTTGTAAACTATAGTTAACTGTCATTTATACTCACAAACTATATTTAACAGACGTAAACTATACTTATCGATCGTAAACTATAGTTTTGAGAGCTAAACTATGATTCACATTTGCCAATCATAGTTTATCGTAATAAACTATAATTCACACTCGTAAACTATAGTTAAGAGTTGTTAAATATAGTTTATGAATCTAAACACCTGTTAACTGTTAACGATAGTTTTCAATTCGAAATTTCGCGGCACCAATCGCGAGAAGCAATAAAGGGGTATAGGTTTTATATTACGGACACGTGTTGGGCATTATCTAAAGCAAAGACCGAGTTATATATAATCAATATTACTTTCTCTATTTAAACAGGATTAATTGTATTTGTTTGAAAATGTCGTGTATATATATACATTTCCTATGGGGAAATTTTTAGAAATATGATAAAATTTTAATTTTATAAAAGACAGAATATTACAAGATTTTTGCTCAAGCAGAGGAGGGTGAAGCGCGTTTTACAATGTGTCAAGCATTTTCCCGCCACATCTCATCACCAAAACAAAGAAACTGAAAGAGAGGAAATGCAGTGGTGGATATAGATAGGGTTGTGGGGGTTTCAACGTCCTCCTTTGAATTTAAGAGAGAGAGAATGAGACAGAAGTCCCAAATATTTGTTGTGTTTGTTCCGTGAAATATGTATGAAGAAAATTCGGTTGTTGAAAAATAAATTCCGCGCCTGCAATGTTACATGTACTGTGTTATGTCTTTATTTACAGATGAATATAAGATATACATGTATTTCATGAATGACAGATCACGCATTTCGGTCTCTATTTTTCTCTTTTAAATAAAAAAAATAAAATTTTAATCAATAATTTTCCAGTCATTTTTCTTTTTATTTCCAACTAGATTTGCTTTAAAATAATAGAACCTTTACTTACAACGCCAACAAGAAATATACATGTATATATATTTAACAACAATTGTCGTTACATAGCAAAATCTTATAATGCTGTAACTAGGATTAGCCGATCTATAATTTACAAAAAAAAAAAAAAAAAAAAAAAAAAAAAACTATTGTTAACTATAGTTTTGATCGTAAACTATGGTTTAGAGTCGTAAAATCTAGTTTCACAGAAAATTGTGCATCTCCGATACAAAATAAGAGATTCTGTTCCTAAACTGTGTTTCTCAAGTGTAAAACTATGTTTATCGCATTTTTGTGAATTTGGCGCTTTGTATGTCAGTAAAGTATACTTTACAAAGCCTAAACTATAATTTACATTTGTTAAGTATAGTTTAGAGTTGTAAATCATAGTTTACAAATCGTGAAACTATATTTATCAGATAAACTATATTTTGCAGTAGCAAATGATTGTTTTCCGTGTTAATTATAGTTTACGCTTGTGAAACATAGATTATCGTGTAAACTATAGTTTACATATGTGAAATATAGATTATCATCGTTAACTATAGCTTACAGTCGATAAACCTAGTTTATCAACTGTGAAACTATGATTAGCTCATTTTTGTGAATTTGGCGTGCCATACACACCAACTGATGCTAAATGCCAAAATTGGTTGAAACTTGAAATTGGTTAGCGGTTCAAGAGAAGAAGCTGAAGATGTTCAAAAATTTATGACCGATGCACGACGGACGACGACGGACAAAAACAGATAGCAATAGGTCACCCAAGTGACTGAGGTGACCGAAAAAAGTGATTTAGGGCACTTTACTACTTTAGATATATACACCAGGCATGAGGAAAATGAACAAAATTAATCTTTTTTTCTTTTTTTTTTAAAAATCAGGCTAGATTATACAGTAACACTCAGGACATCCTATCAGTTGTTTTTAATCCAACCAGCTTTTATTAATGGAAGAATCCCATTGCCTGTTTACTCACCTCGAATTTGCTTGTTACTTATTATATTCGATAAGAACAATGGCTCATTGTCCTTTGTGTGAATAGAGGCACTCCAACACTGTATTAATCTGGTTGGTTGTCTTCTCAAAAACAGCTTCTGTAAATATCTACAAAGACAACGATGTGACATAGCTACAGCATGCAGTCTGCTACACTTGAGGCAATTCGAGCTGAATGTCCGGTAACGTTATATTTCCAATATATATATATTTTTATAAATCAACAGTATGTTATCGGCAATTTTCGTCTATTACATTTGATAAAATAATAAATCATCATTTTTTAAAGAAATCGATTTTATTTCATTACTGAGAAGTAAATAAATAATCTTTATTTTTTCCGGAATTGATTTTGCCAGTCATATTCGCTTTTGCATTCATTTCATCTGTTCAAGTTCCTATTTGAGTTGCTGGATGTCATGCCGATGATATTTTCATGGAAAAATGATCTTCTTGCCCACGATAAAACTTTCTGTTGTTTTTAAAATTTATTCATGCTCTTGAACAGGATTTGAGACATGCATATAATTAAAAATTAATATGGCATTAGCCTACTGACATTCCTTTGATCAATGAGGTAACAGGTAAGGTCTTACGTCAGATTATAGGTTTGGGATCAGAGGTCGTCCCCCCCCCCCCCCCGAGAAATTGAATGTAAATATTTTCCTTCTATTTCCCCCATATTTCATTGGTAATGCTTGAAATGTTGTAAAGTTGCTTTAAGTATATTTTTGGTAGAAAGGTGTGGAATCTTATTCTCACGCCATGTACCTCATTGCATTTTCAATTTCCAGCTTGTAGTTTTAATGTAGACAATAGGTAGCCTGTTAGTTTGTGCATAAAATTCTGAAATAATTTCTGATGTTAGCCATCACTTTTGTGGCATTGCCCAGTCTTGACTCACAAATTCTACATAAACAAATTTATTTTATTTTATTTATTTGAATTTAATTAGACCAAAATAAAATTATTGTTTTGAATTGCCTCCCACCTCATTGAAGTAACTCCCTCCTAAATGAAAAGGGGTGAAGATAAAGAACAGTGATCGATCTCATAAAAACTTAAAACAATACAAATCTGTGAACAGGGCATAAACACGGACCCATGGAAATTCCAGAGGTGGGATCAATTGCCTAGGAGGAGTAAGCATCCCCAGTTGACCAGTCACATGTGCCTTGAGTCCTATGTATCGATCAAGTAGACAGAATATTCTGTAGTCAAATTTAGTATAAAAACATAGGTCTTACAAATTTCATTGACCAAACATAAGAAGAATTTTTTTTTTTATTTAATGGATTCTTGGTCTATTATGCACCACCAAAGCACTTATTAAGCATCAGATCTAAGGGAAAATAGGGGTACTGTCACTTTTTACAAAAAGTCAGAAAATAATGTGTCCACTTTTTCTTGCAATTTTTATCATTTTTAATTTAACTTCAGTTTGGATAAAAAATTATTTCCCTCCCTCATGGGTCTGAAACCCCCCTGGTGGCAATTCCAAACAACATTTATTTATGGATGGCCCTTTATTTTAAACGAATTATATAAAAAAGATATTCACATTTGTCAAAGAGTCCCATGACCATGATGACAAACCTTTAATTTGATCACAAAGCTCCATAAATATGATCAGACGAGTGTAATTTTAAGATGCATTTTCAAGAAAACCATGGCAAAAGAAATAACTGAATTTTACCATGAAAACAAAAGTCCAGACAGTTCAACTTGATTGTGTAGCACAGTAAATTTTCCAAACACAAATTATTTCAGTACTTTAATACAAAAAAAAATTACAATATTATTTCAGAATTTTCTTATTTATCAAGGGTTATCAGACTCAGTTTTAATGGCCAGGTTTTTTTAAAAATATTTATTATAGAAGAAAATATTATTTATTATAGAAGAAAATATTATTTCTGTTATACCATTAATATATACAATGTTAAACATTGAACATTGAAAATCTTGGTTTTCAAATTGCTCTGGCCTTTTTTTTTTTTTTATACATTTACCCATTTTACACATTTTACCAACACTCACTTTTTTATCATATGTATAGTGTTCACATTAAAATTCTTTCAGGTTGGAATTGGGACATGACTAGAAGTGTCAAAAAACTTAATAAATAAAATATGTTGCTGCAGAAAATTTGCTGTCGTTATTTTGGCTCCATACAGCATTGTCTTGTGAGCACCAAAAGTGGATATATAAGGACACAGTATTTAAGGCAATACAGTTCATTTGGTACAGTAAAGCCATCCAACAATTTGACCACATTGCTCAGAAGAAGTAGAGTGTCCATTATTTGTGATAGGACATTTCATACAGCAGGTCTGCAGCTATCAGGAACAGCTAGATTCACTAATCAGTCCAGCAGTGTAAGGAAAAAGAAGAGAAGGTTGGGGTCACAGGTATTTATCTATCAACCAGTGTTTGTGTGGTCTTTGTTTCCATAATTTAAATAAAGAGTTAAATCAATTAATTATGTCCTTTTCAAACAATCTGTTTTTTTTTCTCTTGACTCGATCATTTCCTTAGTTATGACGGTTTTACATCATATGTGCAAAACATATACTTTGTCAGATGTATGCAATTATTTTTTCTTTGCTCACCAGAGCCAAAGGCTCAAGTGAGCTTTTCTGATCGAAATTTGTCCATTGTCTGTCGTCATTGACCTTGTCATAAAATTTTCACATTTTCATCTTCTTCTCAAGAACCACTGGGCCAATTTCAACCAAACTTGCCACAAGTATCCTGGGGTAAAGGAGATTCAAGTTTTTTCAAATGAAGGGCAACACCTTCTTTCAAGGGGAGATAATTATGAATTCATGAAAAATTAATGGTATCATTTAAAAATCTTCTCAAGAACCACTGTGCTTGAAATTATGAAACATATATGGAATCATTGTGAGGTATGTTAAATTCAAGTTTGTTCAAATCATGAACCCCAGGGGCAGGGTGGGGCCACAATGGGAAATCAAAGTTTTACATAGGAATACATAGGAAAAATTTTAAAAATCTTCTTCTCAAGAACAGCAAAGCCATGATTGGTCATATTAATACGGAAGCATCCTCAGGTAGTGTAGATTCTTGAATTTGTTCAAATCATGAACCCCCAGGAGAATAGAGGTGCCATAATAGGGGATCATAATTATATACAAAGGAATATAAGGGATATGTCAATAATAAATTTCTTCTTAAGAACAGCAAATCCATTATGTGTCATATTAATTCAAAAGCATCCTTAGGAAGTGTAGATTCAAGTTAATTCAAATCACCCCCCCCCCCCCCCCAAAAGACAACACTTTTATATTTAAACTTTTCAAGACTGAACTGATATCTAGCTTAAGTGCTCAGGTGAGTGATGTGGCCCCTGGGCCTCTTGTTATTTATAGAATGGAGTTGAATTACAAGTTACAGCTTATCAGATATCAAAAGAGGACTTGGATTTTGAGTTGTTGGAGAGGTATTTAGAAAAACAGAATCTGTACAAGATCACAGACCTTCCACCAGGTTCATGTCCATATAAGTGCTTCAGATAAAGAATTAATACTCATATTATATTTACTTGATTTTTTTAATACGTGTATTAAAAAGTGCACAAAGCACTAACATGGTTAAATCTTATCAAATTAATGATTGATAAAGCTACATGTATATATGTAACAGTAAATATATTCTTAAACTTCATTTAAACTAGTATGTCTTTACTCAGTGTCACAGATGTCTTATGCTGTATAGTTAATATTTTAGACATGGTAGATGTTATGCATTGTACACCAGTTTATCCAGTGCAAGAGCACCAGAAAGAAATATTTTTCACAAAGTAAGTTCTTATTAATGTGGCTAGTACAAAAGTGTTTGTCTTAGTCAAATTGGATGTTTTCTTCGATATGCTTAAAGTTAGTAGTTAAATTTGTTACACCACTGCATATGTACAGTGTATATCTAAAACACATAAATGACCCTGAGCATTGCCTAGTTGTGATGTAGACCGATATGAAAACTAGAGTGTGCCAAGGAAGACGTGTGTTGTCTGCTATAGCATCATTAAAAATATAAATAAATCTAAGAGTGGTTAGCTATTTATTTGCATACAAATATTATACATGTATAGCTCTTGCATTTGCCTGCAAAGAAAAAAATATCCATGGATATTAAGACTGCAATAGAATAACATTTATCAGAAATCTGATTTCTCAAAGCTGAAATGAATAACAAAATTGAAATTATTAGAAATAATTGTATATATTCTATTATTCTATTCATATGTACCAGTATTCAATTCAGATTTGTTAGTAGAAAGAGATTTCAGTCTGTTTATACTACAATTAATTGTCAGTCTACAAAAGTATTTGAAGTACGATCTATTTTGGCATACCAATCCTAATGTATTTTCATAGTATTTAAAGTCAGTTTGTATGATAACTGTATATCACATGTCATGAGCTTATAAACACAAATACATGTATATATACTAGTTATCGAATCCCAGGGTCTCAAAATTTAGAAGACATAAGGTAAATTAATTGTTCAGATGACATGCTTGAACTAATGCTTTAGAGAACTCAACAATCAAACTTTATTCACTGAAAATTTTAGTGATTTTCGTACATTTTGATAAAGGGTCAAAAAGAACTGTCAGATAGAATTTATAGGTACTTTTACATGTCCAATTTGTATTTCAGGCAGGGTTCTGTGGTTTTCTGGGATGTTCCTGAAACTGAGGTATACTAGTACATCTCTTTAAACATTAATATGAGGAGTCAATCCTTTGATTATTAAATGCATCTTTTGTAACAGAAAATACACCCTTTTACATTTATATAAGTTCAATTCATTGTCTCTTTATTCTGAGTAACATTTTTACTTCATGCCATTTCTCCTTTGCTTCCTGATTAACACAGAGACATGAAGTTTTACAGTTTGTGAAAGAACTAGATCCAGAGAATGCATTTGATGATAAATTTATTGAGGATGAATCAGAGAGCATGATGGTTACATTAAGGTAGATTTATCAGAAGCAAATTAATATGAAGCAACACTGTAATAGTCCTACTTTTCATTGTTTCAACTGATCATCTAATCCATTCAATTGATAATGCCATATCATATACATGGTATTTTACAATAAAAAATCACATATTTTTGTGGGGTCAATTTTCCAAGGTTTGAGGAAATATTATTGGTTCAAGGGAATTTGATTTTGTGGGTGAAGAAGTTCTGAGTTGTTATATATTTGAAATTTTACAATTTGATGAGGACATAAATTTGTGGCTCTCTCTTTATACCATGAAAACGTTGAAAATTAGTTGTAAAGGCTCAAATAATTTGATAAATATCTATACAAGTAGAAAAACACCCAAAGTTTATAGATATACACATGTCTACACTGAAAAATTTCTTTTGCAGTGATAAGGAATCGTGTATCCTGGACAGCAACACCATTAACATGAACAGTACTCTGTACAGTAAACAAACAGGACAACTACAGAAGTACGCCTGTACTAATGCTTTAATGCAGTCATGTGAGTGTAAAGCCTAGGACTGGATCATTATTGTTACTGTTGTCTTATTTTATATAATGTATATTTACATGTATTTACATGTATTGTTTTCCTTTGAACTAGTGCACTTATCTGCAATGGAGAGACAACTAGAAGATTTCATTGATGATACAGAACATCTATCAATGGTCAGTCTTAATAGCGAACTATCTGTGATTGGAAGATCGATATACATGTATATATACAACACTAGTTTATATATACTTATACATCTTTGGTGATAATGGTTTACTGTTATACATCTTTTAAAAATCTTGATAACCTGAGGATCGGACTACCTTAGTGAGCATTTTATTCCACCTATTCATTTCATTGAATTTGCATCATTCACAGGACTTGAAGGCTGGTAACCCTATTCGAATCAAAGCTAGAGAAGTTCAGCAACACCTAGGGAAATTATTTGAATTTAGGTATAAAGTCTTTGGGAAACATTTAATTCTATTCTAAAAAACAAAACAAAACAGTAAATGGAAAAATTGCCTTCTGACTTAGCATGGAGCCTTTCATGGTTTCAGTTAAGATTGATTTATTACCTAAGAGAAATTTATGCCCTGTTCATACGGAGAGTTTAATTTGCAGTAAATTAATGCGAAGTAAAATGATGCGAATTAAACTAATGCGAATTAAATTGCGTTCACACGACAGCTAATGCGAAGTAAACTAATGCGAATTATAATTTTACTTCTACAACAAGGCTATTCAGTAAGGCTATTATGACGTCATTTACAAATCACGTCATATTGTGCAGAGCAGATACATTTGACATAATGTCATAGTGTCTGTACACATTTAAGTGATTAAAATAATTTTCCTTTGTTTTCCACTCAAAAATAGCACAGATACCTATATTTGACCATCGACATGTGGCCTATGACTTAATTCTGCCCTTACGCATGCGTCAAAATTTAATTCGAATTAGCTTCGCTTAGCGTTCACACGAAGTAATTTAATGCGCAGTAAACTAATTCGAATTAAACTAATTCGCATTAAATTCTCCGCGTGAACGCGAATCAAATTTAATTCGCAGTAACTTACGTTTAATTCGAATTAAACTCTCCGTGTGAACAGGGCATAAAATAGGTGAGCAATCTCATTACAGGAAGAATTTGAACCTGTGTTCTGATCTTTTGGACACACCTGATTTTTACTGGGACAGAGCAGAACTGGAAAAGCTGTACTTGGATCTGTGTAAAATAATGCAGACTAAATACAGAACTAAGGTAACTAAATCTTATAGATTCCAAATTACACATAGATTACATTTTGTAATTACCATTTAAACAATTACTGGATATTTTGCTTCTTTCTTTAGAACCACTCTTGCTACATAAATATTCGCAGCTGTAGATGGCTTGAATCAGTTACAGAAATAATACAATAGTGCATGTTTTGGAGGGTAACAGTTGAAATTGAGACCTTGAGAGAAAACTGTTGTCAACCGATGCATCAGTGGAAGTTGTCAATAGTTTTCCCAGGGGTGTTAACTTCAAATGTTACCCCCCAGAACATGCACTATTTAGTTTATTATACTGAATGTCTAATTGATTTCAAAAAGTTGGAAATTGTCTTTCTGAATCGGATCTCGTTTTGAAAGGCATTTAAACATTCTGCTTGTTTTTCTCAATGAAAACGCTTCAAAAATGATACACCAACTTCTAAAGTGTTTGTTTGAGAGGCTGTACTCAGAGAGTCCTTATTCTTCAATAATTTTGTTATTTTTGCACTTGCAAACATTTTTTTCTTTGGTTTTTTGTTTTTGCAATCAATCTTACTTGGACCAAGCATTTATTAGCATCAAGTTTACGTTGGTCATTTCAAACGCATGACAGAAGTGCTGAGAATTCTACACATAAATTACATGTACATGCATGTGTCATTATCGGTTATGTTACTTATTGCTAATGCTAAGGGTAACATTAAAAATTGGGTTATGCTTCTAAACCCATCAGATTTTAGTAAACATGAAAGTATAATAAAATTTAATGTTGTAGGTGATGAATGAGAAGATTAATTATTGCTGTGAGTTGATGGAGTTGTTGAATAATAAGTTTACTGATGCTCGCCACACCAAACTGGAATGGATGATCATTGTTCTCATAATGATTGAGGTCAGTGTTTTTATTTACAAATGCACTTCAAATTATCAGCTCAGGTGAGCTTTTATGATCACCCATTGCATTATAAATCTTTCTGTCTGTATATCTGTCTGACTGTAAACTCAACACATTTATGACTTCTCTATGAACCACTGGGTCAATTTCATTTCTTTTTTTTATTTTCACTGAAAGAAGATTTTATAGTCACTAAAAAAAGAATAATGTTAGAAATTCTATCAAAATGCTAAATGGCTATTTTTATGGGGTAAATTTTTGCGATTTCCATGGTGTAAAGCATTTGTGTGGGACTCATTTTTGCTAAGTTAAGGAATTTACGAAATATGTTGCTTTGTTGTTTAATATGGTACCATATACGAAACTGTTCATGTGGCTATAACTTTTGTGAAACTTTACTGAGCACAGAATTCACCACACAAACATATCTATAATTTACAGTATTCTGTATACATATTTGGTTTGATTTCGATAATACTTGGTACAAATTTAGACAATATAATTCTGTAAATAAACAACTATCATAAGTATATCACCGTTTCATCAGAGACCTCTGGATCTGTTGTAGGTTGTGTTTGAATGCTTCCACCTGTACAGGAATGACTATGACTGGTTTGTTGGGAAAGCAGAACCTAAAAAACCCTCAGAGACTGTGGACAATTAATTCATGCTACTGCATGCTGGACCAAGGATTATTTTTAACATCAGTTTAGACTCTAAAATCTCAGATTGTGAAATATGCAGATGTGTATACATGTATTAATGACCTAATTCATTTACATGTTATGATGTGTATCATACAATTATGAAGCTACATGTAGATGTATGTTCTTGTTATGAAATTTCCTGAAGGAATTAAAATGACAAGTCTTTTTTCCTGGGCCAAATATTGATTTGTTTTATACTGAAACCTTAAGAAGGTTGTCACATTGAACTCATGTTCATATTCCAATTTATTACAGATATGCAAATTAGTGTATAAATTAAATTTGTACTCGTGTTCTTATGTTTTGAATTTATTTATATCAATCAACGGAAAATAATCCAACTTCACCTACTGATTACACAAAGAAACTAGAAAACTATCATACAGCCCCCCCCCCCCCCCACTATGTATTATATCAATAATACCGACATTTGATCTTGACCTTTGAGTTGACCCATTATTATGCATGTGCATCGTGCATCTTCCTATAACTATCCTGTACCTAGTAGTTAATTTTATGAAGTCAGTAGATTAAAAGCTTAACACCAATAATCTTGACCTTGACCTTTGATCAGGTGAGCTCTAAATCTGTAGATATTTTCCTTAACCACCCTCTACTTTTAATATGTAGTAAATAGAAAGTTATTGTAAATGTATTATATTTAGCTTGTACAATATTTGGTGGAAAATTAATTTTTATCAAGATGGCAGACATTTGATTTTGTGCATTTCTGAATGTGCTGAACAGATACCTACATCGCATTTAGCAATGTACTTGATTTATTGGAAGTTGTCTTCCGTGAAAGGTGATATCAAGTAGAATACACAGCCAAATGTAATATGTTTACAGTTTACGGTTGAGAAGTAAATATACTTCAGTTAATGTATCACACAGCCATGTTAAGGTTGCCCCAAGATTTAAAATATATGCAAAATATATCACTATATTGAGAGACATTTTGATTTTACTTTTAAAAATACAGATATGAATATAGAAATAGCAATCTGCATAGAGCCCTGGTTCTGCTATACTTAAAAGTTAATTTTGCTTTAAAGCCACCAATTTCGATTGATCATGCAGCATTGATTTTTTTAAAATGTTGCACAACTGTTGAGTTCTGACAGTTATGAAGACTTTTTTTATAACTATGTACATTTACTCATCATATCCTATTGTATCTGAAAAATGCATGCTATGCTTACATGTACATATGTGCATGTACGTATGGAATATGAGTATTCCAAAATGTCCTTACATTTGATAGTATTTTCAGTGCTTGGTTTTGTAACAGGAAAGTAGAAAATGTATGGCTGGACCGGGAATCGAACATGGGACCCCTGCATCACTAGTCAGGTGCTCTACCCACTGAGCTACCAAAGCCGATATCGACGGCCCAAACCATTACATTCCTCCCTCCTTAAATTGTCTTTGCCCTCAAAGACACAACCCAAGTTCTTATTTGCCCCTGGCAGGACTTTCACCTGCAAGTCCAGGGGTGGTCAACAGCACCAATTCTGTAACAGGAGAGGAGAAAAATGCGATGGACCAGACTGGGATTCAAATCTGGGCCCCCTGAATCTCCAGTCAGGTGCTCTACCAACTGAGCTATTTGGCCACCGCGATCGAACCCGTCTGACTGCCACATTCCTAACTCCTTAAAGATCTTTGGCCCCCGAAGATACCAACCCAGGCTCTTCCCTGGCAAGTCTTTCACCTGTCACTTCCACTGCATGGCATGGCACCAAATATAACGGGAGAGAAGAAAAATGTGACCGACCAGAGCGGGATTTGAATCCAGGCTCCCTGAATCTCTAGCTCTACCAACTGAGTGAACAGAGCTATCTGGCCACCGGCGATCGAACCCAACCGACTTCCACATTCCTCCCTCCTTAAAGGTCTTTGGCCCCCGAAGACACCAACCCGAGCTCTTCGACTTTAACCTGCAAGTCCAGGAGAGGTCTGTAACACCAAATCTGTAACGGGAGAGGAGAAAAATGCAATGGACCAGACTGGGATTCAAACCCAAGCCCCCTGAATCTCCAGTCAGGTGCTCTACCAACTGAGCTATCTGGCCACCGCGATTGAACCTGTGTGACCGCCTCAGTTTGAATCATGTTTTATATTCTTGAGAAGTGAATTAAACCTACCTTCCAAAGGAAAATTCAGTTGCAAGAGAACATGTATACCAATATACCACAATTATCAACAGTTGATTTATATTATTCTGACACCTGTGCCAATCATTTACATTTCTGCTTCTTACTGCAAATGTGTATTCAAGAACATTTCCAAATCAAGTAAATTGCCTCATCAATGTAGAAAATTGCTCAATAATAAAACAATATCCTCAAGCTTACAATATACTGGAACATGTTCATGTCTAAGACATACTGGAATAAACTTTTAATATTTAGAAAGAAAACTACCAGTGCTCATACACAGTACAGATATCAGTAATTATGACCTTTTATCCTCTACAGAGTTCTTCCTGAAACAATATCCCCTCGACTATGTAGTGAATTTTATATCATATGGTGATGAAGTCAAGTTAACATGTTACATAAGTGTTGATACACTGGAATACCTGACATCCACATCAGACACACTTGGCCTTAATAAAAAAAAAAAGCAGTCATAGACTCTCTCAAAATTTTTATTGCCATATATATTGCATTAAAAATCTTTTTCACCAGAACATACATGTGCTACATATAGTATACAAATTATGAAAATAACAATGCTCATCCTTTCAATAATTGCATTTACCTCCTCAAACTGAAATGTTTTCTCAACCTCTGTGATTTTCTACCTCTGTTTTTGTGTCAGAGAACACTTGTACAATAGACAAAAACTATAGCTAAGTAGGTTAGGTATAGGATGAAGTTAATTTATCTATAATGGCTCCCATTCCTGAATTAATAACTAAACAAATGAAATGACATTCTAATTGTGACCTTAATTCGTTTTCTCACACTGAAATTATATTTCAGAAATAGAAAACAACATCAAATGAAATGTTGAAATCAAACAGTGCAATTTTGGCATTGATACGACAATGACTGAAGGTCATGATAGGAATTTGTGATAAAAATGTAAAATAACAACCTCTCACACATCATTGAACAAGTTCTTTTATGACAGATCCTTCCAAATTTAGCAGTGCTCTATAGATACACAATACATGTAACATCCCCTCTTTACTGTGTACTTGTAAAAAAGTTTTATTTATAGTCTATTTGTCCATTTACTGAAAAAAATCTTTGAAATGTGACTTAATATCAGGATTGTGGTTATAGCACCATCAATGAAATACATGTATGCTCACTGGTATTGTGGTGGTAAAACTAAATGCACTGTTGTGAATTCAAAACTAAGTTCACTGCAGGCCATGGAATATTTGTCCCATTATGAATTATAAAACGGTAACAATATTTCTATAGAATTTAGACTTGGGAAGTGAGCATGATTTTTCATACCGGTACTTAGTCTTACAAATGCACCAAAAAAAAAAAATGCACAAATATTAATGTAAAAACCCACACATTATGGCCAATCAACAATCATACTGCTCTCTTACATCATGTCATAACTCACTGTCACAAAATCTCATAAAAAAACCGAGTCTTCTTAGTCCAGATCCAGGGTGTCTTCTTAGTCCAGATCCATGGTGTCTTCATCCATGTCAATGTCTTCTTCTGGTAAACTGAATCTGAAAGTATTCAAACAAAACTTCAATGCAACAAAATACTTGTAACAGGTAAGTTTTAAGAGTATCCTCTGCACTGTGAAAATATGTGTGCAATGTACTATAAAAAGTTGGGAATTGGGATATGCTTTTTCTATTTTTCATTTTACAGCTGCCACCCATAAAATATCGGTACTTACAGTGGAGATGATGGGAGAGTATCACTATCTTGCTCTGCCATTGCTATAACTGGTTCGTCTATGTCATTGTCAGTCGTGTCCTGATCATGTGACTTCTCAGAGTTTGCTGGCCGCCCTAAAGGTGGCTTCCATAGCACTACTTGCAAGTTTGAGTTGTTTCTGTTTAGAAAATTCAAGTTGCTAAATTCACAATATGTACATGACAAAATACATTCCTTTGTCTTTTGCATAAACCTATATAAATATTGGAGACATTAGACAATTTCATTCAGTATGACTAACTGGGATTTTGAAATTCTTCCATTTTAATGAACTGATAATTGACAAGGCTGTGAAACAATAGTTTTATGTAAAAATTTAAAATAATCCTTTCTCAACATTGCCAATTCACCATGATCAAAATTATTTCAAAAAAGCATGATAGTTTGAATCTACCTTTGATGGATCAAACAACATCTATTTCAAATTGGAGATATACCGTATTAAAAAGTACAAAATCTACAGGAGTCCTTACATGTCCTCTAATATTTTCTTTGGCAGTATTGGTGATGGGTTAAATATACTGGCTGTTACTTTTTCTGGTAAATTCAGCTTTAGCCTTAGTTTAGGTTTTTCTTTCCTCTTATTTTCCCTATCTCTGCTTTCTGAAACATCATCTTCAAGCCTAAAATGGCAACAATGCATCAACTTACTTCTTTTTTGAACTGGTACTTTACCTTGATTTATTTTTCTTGTTTCTCCCTCTCTAAATTACAGTGTATTTCATGAAATAAATTTTAAGTCATACAGGAACAAATTTGTCTTTAAAAGTATAAGTAATTTTTCTCTATTGATAAAACCACCTTTTTTCCAGTTCCTTTAGTCGCTGCAGCCCTTCTGCTTCCTTACAATATTGCGCATCCATATTACTGGATAACACAACATCAGGCAAAGGCTGTATGGGCGGTGGGGAAAGGTTTCTCGTACCTATGTTTAAACTCTGCATTCTGTCTGCCATTTTTTCTTCTGTTAGAAATATTTTATTCTCTGGAGAACCTGCTCTGAAATAACGAATATTCATTAAAGTACTTCGATGACTTTTCAGAACTACAAAAGTTTTTGAATTTGATGTCTTATTTATGTCATTTGAAACATGACTTAAAATCCATAAAAAAGATAATGAAAAAATAAAAACTTACTCAATATCCTCTGTTGCATGACGTTTATTTCTCCTAGCTGGACCACTGCAAGATGGTCGCGGACTTGGCCTGCAACAAGAAAACTATATTCCAACCAGAATTTTTCTTAATACATGTACATGGTATAGTTGATTTACTTAAGTCATTTGATGTCAGCATCTCAAACTTGATGGGACCGAGAAAAAACTTTGAATTATCCAAAAAATCGAGATAACAGGGTTAAAATACATAAAGAAAAAGTAGTTGGGACTTACATTAAAAGAGACTTTGACATAGGTATTCATGATATTCGAGATATCAGTGTTTTGAGTTTTCGAGATACCAAAGTTCAAGTACATAAAACTTATAAAACTTCAATGATCAAATCAAAAATCAACCTTACACTGTGTTGTAACTCTGAGACACTGTTGAGTTCCCCGTAAAAGTGGAGACCCTTGACATCCCTGAGTTCACCATGCCATAAACTTGATCAGTCCATGGCATGTAGTTTGGAACTGTATGCTGCCATGTTGCTCCCATCCCTGGAACAACTTGCTGAGGGTTCATGTATGTGTTGGAATAAAGGCCAGCTGGTTGGCTTGTTTGTGTGAAACCTTAAAAAAAGTAAAACTACCCTTTCTATTTACAATGTTAGCTGTAACAAATTCAGAATATATTATAATGTTTGAATAATGAATATATAATCTACAGTAAAACATTTTGGCTGTCCTCAAGGGTTTCCATGAAACTCTTTATTTAACAAATATTAGCACCTATAAGTATCGTCTCCTTTTGAATTTGGAGATATTTCTATTAAAATGGTAGATACACACAAAATATATATATTAATACAGCTGATAATGTCAATGTGTAAATGCAAATACAACAAGTTTACACACCTGCAGTCAGCTGATTTGCTGATGTAGGAACTGCAAAGGTAAAATTCCCTGGATAGTTGCATCCTCCCTGGTTATTCTGCATTGGAGTGTAGTTGTTGATGATGTCAGGTTGGTGACCAAATTGTCCAATGTCTGGGACGTAGTTGTTGTTGGAGTAGATACCAATGTCAGGATTTGTCATATTTAACTATGACAGTGTCTTAGCTGCAATGCTTCATTATATTTTTTTCAGCTGTAATTGCAAGAAGATCACGGTTCTCAATTTTCTCTAGACAAATTCGATTTCTATGACTGAGAATACCACAGTGTAATTACTCTACATGGAGTTTAGTAAAATATTGATACCACTGTCTACTGGAGTTTAGTTTGTACCAGAATGTTCTGGAATCATCGGGATATAAAAACACAGAAAAAGAATTCTTAACTTGAATCAAATACAATATCTTAGTAAATAAGGTCACGACTTACTAGACTACAACCTAAAACGGCCTAAGCACTACAAAACGTTGTCTGAAAATGCTGTACAACAAAGATTGATTATAAACCGGAAGCAGCTGTTTTGATTAGGTTTACGGAAGTCGAAGTAAAGAAGAAGAATTCATCATGAAAATTATTTTAAGTTCATCCAATGTTTTATAGATTTATTCATGATACCAAAATGTATTACGAAATGGATAGTAACAGCATTTGGATATAATTATTTCTTACGACATATATCGTAAGTCAAACCGCGGGAAATTGCGACTTTCACTTTCTCTTTTAGGTTTTTGACAGACTTCCCACAAAATGTGGTTATTAAAACCTTTGTCAGAGACAGGTAGTGTATGTAACACCTAAATGTACTTGTATATATGACTAAATTGGAGAGTTTTAATAGTTTTTCTGTGTAATGTATTTCAGGTAAAACAATTTCTTTGTTTACGAATAATGTGTATGTAGTCGGACGAAAAGACTGCGACATTCTACTCCCATTAGACCCTGCTATCAGTAGAAGACACGCTCAAATAAAAATCTCACATCCTGAAACTAACACAGTAAGTTACTCATTTATTCACAAATCATATATTTATTTATTCACATCTCAGTAAGTCTTGTAGTCTCAATGCCAAAGGCAGTTTGTAAAGTTGAGGAATTTGCTGTATTAAACTGTTGTATAACATATAATGGCACATTCATTCCTTTACAGTCAAAGCCAGACCATTTACCAATAATTTTACTAACCGACCTTTCAAAGTTTGGAACCTGGCTTAACAATAACAGGCTGAAAAAAGATGAAGAGAAAACACTAAATGATGGCGATCAGGTTACCTTTGGTTCTCCCAAATCTTCCTTCAGGTCAGTTCAATTTCTGTCCAGCTGTTTCTTATACTTATGGATAAAGTATATTTTCAGGGCCAAATAATCATGTATGATGGTTTGTGGTGAATTGAACAAAAAATTATTTGTATGTGTTCCCTACATGCCAACTTTTGAAAATCTCCTTGGGGGAGATTGCGCGTAATGACATTTTTCAAGTTTTAAATTTGCGGCATTTTGTCGTGAAAATAAATATTTGTTGTTTTTTTTAAACATCAGTCTAATACCTTGTATCATATATTCACTACTTCAAAAAGTGTTTTCTTTTCTATCAACTTCAACAAAAACACAATATTATTTGAAATTTAAAGAAGAAAATTTTAAACAAAATTATTTAAAATATGTTAATATAAATATAAGCATTCCCCCTGCCCTATGCAATGTCATACACATACAAATTATTACATAAATAAGGATGTTAAACTTAAAAATTAATAACAAATAAACTAAAGCAAGTTACTACAGTATAATTTGTCCAAACTGGACACTAACGGTTCCATAAAATTTGGCCGGATTAGACAGAATCCGGAGTGCAGGAAAAATGCAGGAATATATGTGAAATTTATTTCCGTTTTATTAACATGTTCAATGCATATGTTGGAAAAATATAATTAAATGACAAAATCATTTGATATTTATGGAGTCTAAAATTATTCAAAAGGATCGCATGACTTACTGTCAATTTTTCTATTTGGTTCACAAAGTTTGAGACTTTCAACGTGAAATGTTAATGGAGTCAAAATCTACAGACACGTATATATCAAGTGCGGGTTTTGCAAGTTGGAAAGCGCATTCAACTTAACCATAAACACAATTATTTACGATTTGATAATTATTGAATTGACATTTTGATTTTTTTGTAAACATTTACGTCTTCCCTTCAATGTTATGACGCCATTTTGAAATAAGACGTTCCAGTTTCGATCCGGATTTATATTTTGATTTGTAAATCATGTGCCAATATTGTCATTGATTTTATGTTATACTGTGTGAGCAAGTTAAACATGTAAGCATTTTTTTATAATCTACTTGTAACTTAACTTTATATTTCTTAAAGTAGGTTGTGTCACCGCAGTGTTTCAGTTCGTCTAATGACACTTACGTAAGCACACATAAGCACATCTACCACGAAAGGTGTTAATTGCATTTAAGTGACAGGTTATTCTGCGTGGCCGGATTAGAGGAAATAATTACCGTTAATTATGAGTAGTTGGGTCCAATTTTACCGTTCGGAATACAGAATAGACAGTATCCGGACTACACGTAATTTTTTATAATACATTTGTTAAAGAAGTGGGACTAAAATTTATAGCCGAAATGGACAAAATTCCCGAGTACTCAGAGTCTGGATTAGACAAATTTTACTGTATTTGAGTTCATGCAGTTACTGTTCATTGTCTGTTGGTAAATTACACATTTTATAATGCTACTAAGTCACAGACACATAATTTTTGTTTTTTGTAAATCAAACGGAATACTAAGAAGAAGTCACTCTTAATGTTTTTCATGCAAAGTCTGCAAAAGTCAAGGTTTTCTCCTTTTTAACTTTTTGTTAGTCACTCAAGGAATTCTAAAAAAACTAACGGTTTGTACTTGCAGATGCTTCTTTTCATGTTGGATTTTGGCAGTGTCTTTTCCATGATCAATGACATAGTTTGTAATTATAGTGAGGAATGCCATATTTCCTAAACTTGAAACCCTTTTATAAACAGCTTATACATATATTGTTAAATTTTGCTGTTAAGTGTGAACTTGTCTTAAGTTTGTATCCTGTTGTGTATATTTCTAAATTTCCACATCTGGCATGATTGTCTAGGTTAATATACACTGATAATGAGAATCAGGAGCAATTAAAACCACAGTAATGACTGGTAGCACAGTTGACACCTTGCTGATTACCTGTTATCAGCGGCAATAAACAGATATCTACTGATAAACATTCGAACTGCCATCTTTTTTTTTCACACGGAAATGCAGTATTATTCAAAGCGGATCGGCAAAAAAATCCGGAATTCCTAAAAATCGGTAGAAATGGACTAAAAAAATATATTGGTAGACAAGCAGTAGATAGGGTTCAAAATCGGGAAAGTTGGCATGTATGGTGATCTGTGATGTAAACTTAACTTATTTTGATATACCTGAAAACCACTTGCTGGTTTGTTCAAGTAATAATGGCCTTTTTCCATGCATGTAGACCAATATATGCAAAATTGAGTCTTGATGTAAATGGTTAAAGGTATAAGAAAAGCAAACTAAAATTGATTGTCAGAAAAGAAATGATAGGATTAGTACTTGCTTTGTGAAGTGGATATATGTTTATTTTGAATTGCTCTCATTACACCATAGTTTGGATCATATTTATTTTTTAGCTCTCTGGTCAGAGACCAGAAGAACTTATGTGGATAGTAAGGTGTACATTGTCTGTCTGCTTGCCTGAATGTCTGTCTCTATGTATGTAAACAATGTTTGAAAATGCTACTCCTCCTACAGTTTTGGTCCAATTTCAATATCACTTTGATCACAAGTATACTACATTACGATACACAATTGTTTATGTCTGTTTTTGATTTTGATGAACAATGTAGCCATGGTAACTAAAAATTGAAATTTATGTGAAATTCCATCAAATGCTAATAGTTTTGGTCCAATTTCAATATAACTTTGTACAAAGTTGATTACACTAAGATACATAATACATGTATCAGTTTTTGATTTCAACAGATGATGTTGCCATGGTGACTAAAAATAGAAATTTTAAAATTCTTTCAAACTGCTACTCCTCCCACAGTTTTGGTCTAATTTCAGTAATACTTGGTACACAAGTAAACGATACTATCATGATACATAATTCTGTATGTCAGTTTTTTATTAAAAAAAAAATTGTGTTACCATGGTTACAAAAATTAGAAATTTCTTTGAATTCTTATAAAATGCAGCTCCTCCTACAGCCTTGGTCTGAATTGACATTTTACTCAAGTAGACTACACTAAGATGCATCTTTTTTACAAATACACACCAGTAGAGCTACAGTCTCATCAGAGATTTCTGGTTTTAATAAAATTGCATTGTGTAATTCTTAAAGAATAATTTGATATTATTTTTAAAAAAATTATACCAAGCTTGCTTATATAAACAGTGTATTATGATCCTATCTTTTAGAGTCGTGTATGAACCATTCATCATTTCAACATCTTGTCTGGATAATCCATCAAAGAAGCTTGTCCGAACACATGTTACTTCATTAGGGGGTCACATGGTAAATGAGTGGCGGCCAGACTGCAGTTTACTAGTGATGAATAACCTCAGCGTCACCATCAAGGTCATCACATTTCATTCTTGTAATGATATCAATCAACAATTGTCTAAATTTTAAATTACTTTCTTTAAGTTTAATGATTCAATTCATAAACATAAGGTACATATTTTCTTGCATTCAATATCTTTGACTGGAATATCATTTACCCCCCTCCCCCTTCCCATTTTAAAGAAATGTTTAACATATTTTTATTTTAGGTCATTGCAGCATTAGTTTCACAAAAACATATAGTTACTCCTAAGTACATCGAAAAAGTGGTTGAGTATACCAAGGAGGGAAAACTACTGCCTAATCCAGATTTGTATGTTCTTAGTTTTAAAAAGTGATTTAGATTTGATACACTGTTTATAAATCAATACAAATTTTATTTTGAAAATAAGCCAATAATTTTCAGGTTCCTTCCAAGTATCTCGGAGACGCAAATAAACCCGGATCAAGTCTCCTTTAAACCAAACATAAAGAGGGCATCAATATTCCAAGGCATGAAGTTTATCTTTCTCAACTCTAAACAGGTATTGTTTCTTTTATGCAACTGCATTGATGAACTAGTGCTTATTGTAACGGGAACCGTTACAGATGTTCCCCAAACGGCTCCCCAATCTCTTATGATGCCCCATTCTCTACAAGCTTCAATAAATTAGACAATACTTTTGTAATATAGATGGATACTTTATTTTTAAGGGTATTTCATTGGAAAACTACTCCAATAAGCCATATGGGTATTAGCCAATCAAATTTGAGCGCATTTGCTTGCACATGTTTTCTACATTTTTCACATTAAATTTCTTATAGTGCCTCACAATACATACATTTGTGTTAAATATTAAAGAATCTCTTTGAAAAATAAGAGAGATGTAACCCTTTAAGTATTAGCCAATCAGAATTCAGCATACGCGCATGCATGGCCTTGCATTCAATTTTGATAGTATCATAATGTAGGAGCTCTATGTCCCTATCCATGTCATAAATTTCATCCTGTTTTGTTGAAAACCAAGCGAGTTATAGACATTTAAAGTTTCAACCCATCAGATTGCAGCACACCTGCATGCGCGTGTTTTCAAGAAATTTCCTATATAATATGTTGTAGCACCTAATAATATATACTTATATTCTAAATTTCAAAGTATTGTGTCAAAAAACAAGGAAATTATTGAGATTTTTGTATCAGCCAATCAGAGAAGAGCGCACGTGCATGCGCGTGAGTTCACGCTAATTTGACCATGTTATCTTGTCTAGACTACTAATATATCTTTATATTTTGAGTTTAAAAGCAATTCATCAAGAAATATAAAAGTAACGGCTTCATCAAGTATGTCAGTCATTTCACTCATTGCACGCGCGCGCACGTGCATGCATGTGCGCGCAAAATGACCTTCGTTCCGAACACCTACACAACATGCCTATTAACCCAAAAAAGGTTTCATGTCAATCGGATGAGTGGTTCTATGAGAACACTCCTGGACAAAAATGTGCCGGAGAAGAAAGTAGAAAAAAAGAATAATAATAATAATAACTAGACTCTTGTTGCCATGGCAACAAAAAAGTCTTCCGTTCTTCTAAATCTGTAAGAATTTGCTTTTTTTCTGTGTAAAAAACATACATATCATATTTACTGTGAAAGAAAAAAATAACTGGAAAAAAGTCCTTTCATTACTTGAGGTACTTTGATTTTCATTATCAATCTTGTATAATACATTTTGCACCTATAAGAGATATACGTATATCATTTGCAATTTTAAAAAAAAATTGTTTGCAATCATTTCTAAGACAAACAAACAAACGAACGAACAGCGTACTATCATAAACTTCACTGTGTATATGTTTTGGCATAATTGTGATGGTGTTATAAAAAAATATAATGAATTAAGTTAGTATCACATTAAACGTAAAGTCACTGAGTTTTGTAAAGTTATAATATCAAGATTTGACAGCATACCTATAAGACAGATTATTCAATTACAGTAATTCTTCAGCAATCGATTGATTGATTGATTATACGTATGTTGTTTAACGTCTCTCTCCAGAATTTTTCACTCACATGGAGATGCCACCACTCGCCTGTGGAGACTGCAAATTTTTGTCCTATACTTTGGCACTTATCGCAATTGAGCAGTGAGGAATCTTTTTTATGCCAGCACCTTCTGCGACAAGGGAGCTCGATTTATACGATCTCATCCAAAGGACCGGTCTCCACGTCCCACAGTCGAAGTTCATAATACCGAGATATTTTATTTTTTATTTTATTCTATTCTTTCACAAATTTATTGCATCAAATTTACTTAAAGATCATACTTCAAGATCATTTCGAACTCAGGCTACTTCACTGCAGTGCATACAGCGTCAAGTGATTTTGATTGACAGGTCAACACACGTGCACTTCGTGTGATACTTTTTAAGCTGAAAAATATACAGGATGTGACCATGACTGACTATGAAATCAGAAAACATCTAACAAAGAATGGGTGTGACCGATAAAGAACTAATTTTTGGTCTGGATCGGGATTAAGAGGGAATCTCTCCTCTCTCTCTCTCTCTCAGACATGTAAATTGAACATTTCATAATTATAAAATATGAAATTCTGTATACATGTAAATGGTAATGTTATTCACATGTTCCAGATTTAAATCTAAAACGAATATATAATTCAAATGCCTAGCTGCACGAACGTCTCCAAATATTAATCAAGACGGGGCGGGGGGGCTTCAAAGGAATTAGATAATTTTATGTTTTATGAATTATAAGGAAAAGTACGGACGTCAGTTGCATGTACATGATTATATATCATTGCATAAAATTGTGTTCATTCAGATATACTTATCCCACATATCAACAGATCTGTACAATTTTTTCATGTTTTTTTTTTTTTTCAAAAGAAACATATAGCGTACCATTATTTCACACACTCTTTAACTCTTTGAGTATTTCACAAGAATCCAACAATCGCCTTTTCACATCTTTTATAATTCCTTGGGTATATAGAGTATAGATCATGTGTCATAAATAATTTAACCTTTTATCAAATATATATGTAATAACCAAATCTAATCTATAGATTGATTTTCTTTCTTTTCAGTGGCAGATATCAATTTATTTATAAAGGCTTTAAAACGGTACTGTATTACAATTTTCTATCGCTTAATTCCTTTTTTGAGTGTATGTAATATTTTTTAATATCGAAAGTAAAACTCGGAAATCGGGATAATTTCGCATTCAGATCATAGAGAATAATAAATCGTCTGCATTATAGAAGGCTTATAACTATCGTATTCTGAACTTAATATACGAAATAGATAAAACTGCATGCCTGTCCATCACTATAAATGTATATTCAGTGCTTATAATATATTTACTTGAATTAGCTACCTAGCATATATATATTAATTTTTTTTAGATATATTCATGTGTAAATCAATTAACTGTCAATACAGACTTACACTACACTGGCAACTTCAAACTTTACATGCACTGGAAGCGGTAACCAACGTACTCTTAAATTTTGAAGAGTGAATATAGAACGTCTAAATATTTTGATATGGAGAGTGCATATGTCTCTGACGTCATCGATACTATTTCCGCCTTTATCTCGAAAGTTCTATTCTCACTTACAAGTCAGAGTTATCTTTCTTTGCCCATTGTCTACACACTAGGTAAATAGGGAAAATGAGGGTACCGAAAATCTGCAAAATGTGGAATCTGATTTCAAAACAAATTATATATTTAGTATTTGTAGAATAACCTCTGTTATACATAATAATATCTTGAAAAAATATTAAAAAACAAAAAAGTTGAAAATTGACCAAACACAAGTTCACTTCCGGTTCGGACAGGAAGTACCGGAAACACACGAAAACAACTTCGAAACAAAGAGAATGTCATGATCTAATACCCCTGTAAATTTCACATCTTTACCTCAAACCGTTTCCGAGAAAAATTCAGGACAAAAGTCCATTTAAAAATTGGAAATTCGGCCGTAACTTCGGACCGGAAGTGAATTTTTCAAAAAACGGAATTTCATATAAACTTCATATATCAGCCTACTATCATGTGAAAATCTATCCAACCATCTCTGAGTAATCGCGCTCACAAAATTTGGGAGGAATAATAATAATAATAATAATAATAATAAAAAGAAACAATACAATCACTATAAGTCTTCCGTTGTGAACGGAAGACTTAATAAGAAACAGAGTAAAAACAATATGTTCCCAAACTTCGTTTGGGGAACATAAATAATAAATATGATGAAAAGTGTGGAGATTCATATGTTGTGATGTTGAATTTTTTTTTTATGCATGTTATTTTTAAGCATTTAACAATTTAAATCATTCTTAAACTTTTAACATCTATCAAATGGTCTTGATGAAGTAATTATTATCAGTATATTGCCTATCAACAATGGACATTTGATCATTTAAAGATTTTAAGGTAAATGTTTCCAGTTTAAGAAGATGAGCTTGACAGTGGAGATGGGAGGAGGCCTGCCGATTTTGATGGATGACCTGTCCAGTGGTGACATGGAGATGCTGATAGAGCCTGGATCTGTTGTAATGCAGAGTGATCCATCTGATGCTTCACAAGGATTCTTACAGACAAATGTAGACTGGATTACCAAAGTCATCAAGTACCTCAAAAAGTATAAACAAGCTAATATCTGATGAAACTTCAGATTGATTTTGTACTTTGATTAAAAGAATTAGAATTGTGAGATTTGCCCTTGTAGACATAGGAAACACCTTATTCAGGATGCTGAGTTAGGATTTGCTGTTCTCCACTGTTCAACAGAGCAACATTGTAACCCAGATGTGCCATTCAGTAAGTTCAAGAATCATAGGTGTAAAGTAGGGCAGTGATTAAGTATCAAGTTATCTGGTCCTTTTTCTGATGGTGTACTTGATTCCCAAATCATTAATAACAGACTGACTCCTTATTTTGTATCTGTCATCATGTACAGTTGTACATGTACACGGTGTATTTATACTGATAGCTTCTACTGAATTCATTATACTGACAAAGGAATACATATTATAATATTCACTCACTAAAAAAATAAATAAATAAATTAAAAAAAAAAGCATTCATCAACTGAAGAATTTCATATACTCAGCATTTAATTAAAGTTAATCCTGTTAAATATGACGGGGTATTTTTTATCATGTTATTTATTGTTAATCTGATGTCTTCTATCCAGTTAAGTAATTCATCTTTAGTTATTCAGTGGTAATTTTGTATCTTAATTGTTTTATCCAGTTGAGTTATTCAGTATTTTGTGACTTAATTGTTTTATCCAGTTTAGTAATTCAGTGTTAATTTTGTGTCTTGTTTTTATCCAATTTAGTTATTCAGTGTTAATTTTGCACTTTGTTTTATCCAGTTTAGTTATTCAGTGTAATTTTGCACCTTGTTTTTATCCAGTTTAGTTATTCAGTGTCAATTTTGTACCTTGTTTTATCCAGTTTAGTAATTCAGTGTTAATTTTGCACCTTGTTTTTATCCAGTTTAGTTATTCAGTGTCAATTTTGTACCTTGTTTTATCCAGTTTAGTTATTCAGTGTTAATTTTGTGTCTTGTTTTATCCAGTTTAGTTATTCAGTGTTAATTTTGTGTCTTGTTTTATCCAGTTTAGTTATTCAGTGTTAATTTTATGTCTTGTTTTATCCAGTTTAGTTATTCAGTGTTAATTTTGTACCTTGTTTTATCCAGTTTAGTTATTCAGTGTTAATTTTGTGTCTTGTTCTATCCAGTGAGCCAGATACCACAGCCAAATGTTCCCTCTCAGTCGCTCACACAGACAGATGTACTGGCCCACAACACAGAACCAGGGAGCAGGTCTTACAATATATACTTTTTATCTGATTGATTACAGAAAAAAACAAGACATAATGCATGTAGAAAAATTTTCATTGTAATATTGTTTTTGTGTAAATATATGTTCATGAACTTAAAGAGAAATACAGGAGAAAGGAATTTAAGAATTGTTGGGAGAGAGTGAATTTGGATTTTAGAAGTCAGTGGATGTTGTATTGATTTCCACAGTCTTATCCTAAATAAAAAGATTTAAGTTAAACACTTTCAGAGGATTTAATGTATTCAAGATCCAAGCTTGCATGTTAATTTTCTAAATACATGTACACATGGTTACCACATTTAATGTTATGGAGCATTTTCATTCACAAGTACAGAAATGCATGTACCAGTGTTACATTTATCATTCAGTGTTATCCAATCTTCCATGATGGAGGTTCAGATTCAGAATTTTTTTCCCCATCATTAAACAACAAAAATATCTCATTATTCACTGTAGATCTCTAAATTTTCGCAACACCTAATTTCCGTGAGAAAGTCATTGACTTTTTATTAGAGAGACAGAATATTCACGAATTGTGGTTATTGCTCCATATAATCTTTAGAAAAACTAATATATGTTAAAATGAAATTAAACAATAAAGTCGTCGCGAATAAAAAGTCATTTACAGTACGTTTTTTTTGGTAACACTATATCATACATATATTGCACAAGTCAGAGAACTCTGGTTTTATTGTTTTAATTGATTTTTTGGTTTTTGTTGTATATGTAGATCTCCTGTAATTGAAAGAAAAAATGATCCTGTTCAAATTAATGAAACAAGAATAGAAACAAATGTAAGTCAAATTATACATTTTTACATAAATTAACATATTTACTCATATTTATCAAACAAATTTCAGTGGCAAAAACAGGACACATCTACTAAAATTTAAGTGCTAATGGCACTGTTGTTACCTTCATTTATAAAGCAGGACAAGTTGCACACGATTCCAGACAAGAAAGAATCACAAAAGACAGATCACAGAGTCCATAGAAGAATTTCAGAAAATGAAACCATCAGGGAGACAACCCAGCTGGGGACAGTTGAACAAAGTGCATCTAGGTAAAAGTATTAATACATGTATCTCAAATTGCAGAAATTTGATTTTTTTATTAGACCATGTGAGCATTTTTATGCCACTGTAATTGAAAATTTGCAGGTATATAGTTTGCATGTCTGTTTGTCCTTTTACATGTATTTGCAGAAACTTTAACCTTGGCCAAAACTTTTGAATGACTGGGGCTAGGGCTTTCATATTGCATATTTTTATTCCTTGTGACAAGACCTTTCCTCGGATATCAAAATTTTTTATCTCATGACCTTGACCTTGGAGTTTGACCTACATTTGAAAATTTAAACTTCAACCATGTCTTAAACTTTTAAATGGTGGGTGCTAGGGCTTTCATATTTCATTTATATATTCCTTGTGACCGACCTTTCCTTTGTTACCAATATTTTGTGACCTTGGCCATAGAGTATGACCTACTTTTTATAAACATTAATATAATTTCTTAATGGTTGGTGCTAGTGCTGTCAGAGGAGACCTTTTTTTGGGTACTAGCATTTTTGACTTCTTGACCTTGACTTTGGAGTTTGACCTGACACTGCGTCAACAGTGTTTCATAAACACTTTTTTTTTCTTAAGGGAGGGGGCGGGGCTATTCAGAAATCAATGTACACTGTTATTTTTTAATGACAGCTAATTATGTAGCATTTTCTAATCTTTACCTTCCTTTTGATTTTACTTCTGTATTCCCTATTGTGTTCTAATAGTCTCTCATGGGACAGACTAAATGATCTATATTGCTCTATGATAGTTTATATTTTTTTGATTTATACATGTATCTGAAAATACATGAATAGCTTGGCCTTCAAACAAGATTCAGTCAATAAAGAATATTTTTTCCAAGTTTTGAAACAGTAGCAGCAAATTCAAATTTACTGGGGATTTAAGATGCAAAAAAGCCATTACTTTGGAAAGGGATGCATCATTATGATTATTTGTTGATTATCATCAATGATTTAATAACAGACATGTAGCACACATCAGGAATCAACTTAGAGGGTACATTCAGATGATCTCTGGAAAAATGAGGATTCCTCCCTTGTCTGCAAAAATTTAGAATTCTTGAAGACTTTGAAAAATAATGTAATACTGGTTTGTTTCAAGTATTTGGTATCTAATCTGACTGAAAATGGCTTGGAAATGTTTGTTTGTTTATTGTTGTTTAACGTCCCTCTCGAGAATTTTTCACTCATATGGAGACGCCACCACTTATCGGTGAAGAGCTGCAAATTTTGACCTATACGTGGCACTCAGGGCCATTGAGCAGTGAGGGATCTTTCTCGTGCCAGCACCTACTGCAACACGGGACCTCGGTTTATATGGTCTCATCCGAAGGACTGGTCTCCACGTCCCACAGTGGGATTCGAACCTGCAACGTAAGGATCAACTCCTTACTCTGCGACTCTAGAGCAAACGTTCTAACCACTGCGCCACGCAGACTTCGGCTTGGAAATGAGGATAAATCTTTTAAATTTTAATGATAAATCTTATAAAGAAAAGCTGAAATTTACTTTCTATCATCAAAAATGAGACAAGCACTCATGTTGGACAGACTGTACTGTGTAGCTCAGTTTTACAGATACTGTTTAAACTTAAGTGATGAATATTTTTGAGAGCAATTAAATAAATCAAAAATCTGTCTATGACATTCCATATAACCTTGAACTTACCTTTCCATCTTTTTGCATTTAGCTTAGTTTGTTTTAGATACAGTAAAACACGGTTATATTAAACATGCTTATAATGAATTAATGCTTATAGCAAAGTGATTTTCATTTCCTATAGTTAGGAACATGTGCTTAAAGTATTTAAGGAACTACTTTTATAACAAATCAAAATTGCTCATTCCTTTGCTAAAAACATGTTTTACTGTATTTGTTGTCAAACATTACTGATGGCACAATTTTGGCAGTGGCACATTTTTAAAATTTTGCAGTACATATGCATAATTAGTCTAGGTTTATGTCCTTTGAACATATTTTTTGATGCTTTAAAATGTCCTTATTAGTTAGGATGATTCTTTCTAACCCCAGTAGGTTTATTTCAAGTTTTCCAATTTTAGAAATGAAGCATCTGAATCAGTGGATGGGCAGTGTTTGGGAAGGCAGATCAAAAAAGAAAAAATAACTCCTGAAAAACCAGAATTTAAAAGACAAAGTCCAAGAAGATCACCTAGTCCATCCACATCAAGACATTCACCGAAAAAAAGGTCAACAGAGAAATCAAACAAGTCACCTAGTCCAGGCCCATCAAGTAAGACAACATTGTCCAGAAAATCTGCTGGGAAGGGAAAAGAAACTCCTTTAATGACTGATTTCAAAGTGGAATCAAATGTAGATTCGGAGGAGTTAAGCACAGTGTACGAGACAGAAAAAAATAAGGCATCTGTGAGTGTAGACTTGGGAGAGAGTGAGTGGTCCTCAAAACAGAGAAAGACAAGCAAGACAGACTCAAGATTGTCACTGAGGAAACAGAGTCCTGAAAAGCCGAGCCCCGCTCAAGTGACATCGAGTGGGAAAACTAGGGAGAAAAGGAGGATCATTGTCGAAGATTCAGATGAGGAATTCCTACCAAGTTCAAAGAGATCAAGAAATCAACCTCAGATGGAAGAAGAGGTGGACTTATTTGATGTAAATTCAATTCGGCCACGAGGCTCTCATTCAAAATCTGATGATGCAGATGAAGAGGACTTGTTTGATGTAGGGGTCTCCAAAGCAAGCAAGAAATCAAAACCGAACTCTAACCAACAGAAGACTAGCAGCAGAAACTTGTCTGAAGAAGCGGGATCTGATGAGGATCTGTTTAATGTTGAGGAGAGATCCCCTAAAAAGTCATCAAAGAAATCTCCAGAGAAAACATCATCCAATGGAGAGGGGAGTACAGAAAGAGTGTCCAGAAGATTGGAAGAAGAAAGAAACAGCATAAGAATCAAGAAAGAATTACCAGACGTTAGTACACATGTACTTTTATATATATACTTAGTACATCTGCTTTATTTAGCAATTTTAAGGAAGATCTATTATGACTGTTGATGTTCTAATGAACACAGATACAGTACATACTTTATACATACTTGTACACAATTTATAGGTGAATGGACACGGAGAGGAAGTGACTGGTACAAGAACTCAACCTGTAACTCTAGATGGTTTTCTAAATGCCAGGGCACAGATAGGGGTCTGTATTTTGAGTCTGTCATCTTGTAAAATTATAAAAAAGATATAAAAAAGTACAGTAATTGCCATTAAATGTATGAAACACAATTTGAAAAATAAGACAGTTACATGTAGGATAATGTATGTGATGTAATTTGAACAACTATGTTGAAGCATGGTTATGCACCACCTTGTACATAGTAAAATTAGAATATAAAAGTTTGTATATATTTACCGGTAACTGTGCTTCATTATAGACTGCAGCCATAAAGTCAGAGTATATAAAGGAAGAGGATAAGCCATCCAGGTGTATTGTTACAAAGTTTGTAGATCTGGTAGCCCGTCCTCCACGATCAGCGCCAATGGATACAGGGGAGGCCACTCCTGATGGGTATACCAGATGGAAAGGCAAACTGGTTAGGAACTTCAAGAAATTCAAGAAGGTAGAACTTCTAATCAAGAACCCTCTATACACTGCACACAAAAGATCTCTGTTTCAGTAGTATTTTTGTGGAGTAAGAGTAATCTGCCCTTAGATCTCAAATTTAATAAATTGAAATTACAGTCTGTTACTCAATTTGTAGTTAATGCAAACATTCTTAATTTTTGAATATTCCAAGATAAATGAACTGAACTCTCTATTTGTATGCATTTTCCCCATTTAAGTAAACAACAGTGATTTCTCTTAATCAATACTTCAATGTCTTTGAATATTTTTCCTGGGACTAAATTCCACGAACCCTATGTTGAAAATGGAATAAGCTTATTATTTATACAATATCATTTTCTCAATGTCCAAAAAAGAAAAAACATTTTTAGTGTTTAGAGTATCCTTAATTAAATGAACCAGAACCAATAAAGGAAATGGAAAATGGTGTATTAAAAAAATGATGCAAATAGAAATAAGTTATCTCAAAACTTTATACACATACTTATGATTGTCAGACCAGGTTGTGATTTAGCCATATACAGCCAAACCTCATTATCTCAAACTCAATGGGACTGAGAAAAAACTTGAGATATACAAAGGTTCAAGATATTAGATTAAAATGCAATAAGAATGGCATTTGAGATATCAGAGTTTGAGATACGGAAGTTCAACTGTATAATTATTATGAGCCAAAATGTAGTCAAGATTTAGTATCACTGTGTGTGAATCTGCTTCATCGGTACTTAGATATGTGAGTGTGTGTGAGGGTGGGTGTGTGTGTGTGTGGCACAACCAATCAGAGCAGTTTACTTTAAGCATTCTACACATACAAATATTAAACTTCAAATACACTACATTCAGACTTATTAACCTAGTTACAGACAGTTGATCAAAGGTTAGAATTGTTCATTTATAGCACTGTAATGACTGTATGTATTTTTCTGCATTTTATACTACTGTAAATAAGAAATGTGCACCCAGAGTTCCAGACTGATATACCTGGTACACAACATAAAAAAAATCTTGTGTACTTGTCTGACACACAGAGCACTGTTTGCAGAAAACAAATAATTAAACATTATATAAACCTATATTTACTAGCTCACCTGAACGAAAGGTTCAAGTGAGCTTTCTGATCACCTGACACCCGTTGTCTGAATTAACTTTTCACATTTTGGATTTCTCCAGAATCACTGAACCAATTTCAACTAAACTTACCAAATAGCATTCTTGGATGCCCTCTTTAAAGGGGAGATAAGCAAGAAAAAGAATAAATTTGGTGGGTTTCTGAAAAATCTTCTTAAGAGTTCAGCCAGAAAAGAGACACATAGTGTAGATTCAAATTTGTTCAAATCATGGCCTCCAGGGGTAGGGTGGGACCACAATGGGGATCAAAGTTTAACATGGGAATATAAAGGGAAAAATCTTGAAAAAAATCTTCTTGACTACAAGAGTATCTTGATAGTCATATTATTATGCAAGTATCCTCAACTAGTGCAGATTCAAATTTGTTCAAGTCATGGCCCCCAGGGATAGTGTAGAGCCACCATAGGAATATATAGGGGAAAAAAATCTGATAATGAAGAACAGATGGGCCATAGTAAATCAGGTGAGTGTTGTGGCCCATGGACCTCTTGTCTTAGTATGTCCTTTATTTACACACAGAACCAGAATTGTGGATCCAGTGGACTTCCTCGCATTATAGGTGGCAGTGACCTGCAGCCACATGTCCCCGCCCAGAGCAAGGAAGTAGAAGAGTGGTTCAGAGAGGCTCGAGAGGTACTCTAATGTTTTTGATTAGCACTTTGTCAATAAAATATATTTCTAGTCAGATAGGTCCATTTGAAATCATTTTGAAAATTTAATACTCATAAAATCAATTTACGAAGACAAGTGTGTATTTGAATGTCAGAATTTGAAAGGATGAAAATTCTGTGGATTCTTTGGTTGGCTTGCCCTGTTCACACGGAGAGTTTAATTCGAATTAAACGTAAGTTACTGCGAATTAAATTTGAACATTGTTCACACAGGGAATTTAATGCAATTTAGTTTAATTCAAATTAGTTAACTGCGCATTAAATTACTTCGCACTAGCTCCGTATGAATGCTAAGCAAAGCTAATTCGAATTAAATTTTGACGCATGTGTAATGGCAAAATTAAGTCAGATGTAGGTTGTCAGACATAGGTACTTATGCTATTTTGTAGTGAAGAACAATGGAATTACGTTAATCACTGAAATGTGTAGAGACACTATGACATTATGTCAAATGGATCTGCTCTGCATAAGGTGACGTAATTTGAAAATGACGTCTTAATAGCCTTACTGAATAGCCTTACTGTAGAAACAAAATTTTAATTCGCATTAGCTTACTTCACATTAGCTGTCGTGTGAATGCAATTTAATTAGCATTAGTTTAATTCACATTATTTTTCTTTGCATTAAGTTACTGCGAATTAAACTCTCCTTGTGAACAGGGCATAAAAATCCTGATAAAATGAAAGATGATTTATCTATAATTGTGTTATTACAGGCAGAAAGCCAGGAGACGGAGGCTGAGAGAAGGGCACAGGAGTTGTTTGAGTAAGTGTCTGATCATGAATGAATTTCTTGTTCCCAAACTGTAAAAACAGTTGTAAAAGCATTTTTGTAAAGCTGTTATATGTAGCAGAGATGCATGCTTACTGTTTTTGTTTTCTTTTTAGCTTTGAACCAAGTAAAGTGGGGAACAAAAGAAGAGGCCGTTAAAACACATTATTGAATTGTTTTGAGAGACTGTTATATGTTAATGGAATAAAAATAAAACTTGTACAATATATTATTGTCTTTGGATAAGAAGTTTGTAATTTTAACATTTCTTAACCAACTGAAAACGTACATAAAGGTATCAAATCACAGCCAGCATTTACCATCAGAATAAGAACTGTAGTCTTTCAGATGAAGCAGAGACTGAAGATTGTTGGATAAAAAAAAACTTTTTATTAGAAATGAAGTGTAAAATGTCCATGGTTATAGACAAGTACCGGTAGATTGAATAAATTTAAACTTAACCATAACAAAATAAATTTTGTTCAACGTGGATACTCTTGAAGATCCAATAAGGACATTTACATTTACTAGTGAGGACTATGTACCTGTGTGCAGTGGAATGTCCAAATGTGAAAAATGTTGCTCATAACAATATTTAACAACTTCTAAAAAAAAAAGTATGAATAAAAGGCTATTGGTACTTTGCGGAACGAAACGGAACGGAACGAAACCAGTTGTGGGGTACCTTGTGGGGGAAATAAAAATGAATGTAAAACTAAAAAAAATAAATAATGTAATTTAATTAACATAAATTACTCCACAGTGTCAAGTAGCGAGCTGTAAAATAAAATGCCTGTAAGCTAGTTAAAGCATTAATTTTTGCTGACATCTCTAGTTACTATGTAAACAGTATTGAATGATTGATATTCTTCTATTAACGATGCATTCCTATCCAAATTTACCGTCAAGAACTTCGGTACATCGTTTATTTTGTTTACTGACAAGTCTGTATAGTAAAGAGAGTTGTCGAATTATACCGCAACATGACATGATTCTCTGGTTCCGTTCCGTTCCGTTCCGCTAAATACCAATATCCGTGTGGATATTAGTATTTAGCGGAACGGAACAAAACACAGCGAAATTGAATACTTGTAATGTTAAGCGCGCAAGCACTCTGTTATTTTTTCAATTAAATTATAAAAAAAATTATACCCTGTATTTTAAATTTTGAAAAGCAATATGAAAAAGACAAGGACAGTTAGAATCAATATGCCTGATTTTTAATTAGATTTTTGACTTTTCAGAAAGACTATAAAATCGCACATGTACGCACATCATTATCATTTTATAATTTATTATTATATATTTATATATTTATATATTGCGGTCCTTGATGCTGATAATAAAACTCAAATACCTTTTCTCAATCAATTGAAACATTTATAGACTAGTTTCAATAGTATTGTGTAACGTTATATGTGTAATGTGTTATGGGCCGACAGAAATGTTAGCTAATTCAACATTTATTGATACATTTATAAGGTTCAAATTTACACTCTTTATAATGGACATTATATATCTGGTTCCGTTCCATTCCTCAAAATACCCAAATCCGTGTGGATATTAGTATTTAGCGGAACGGAACAAAACACAGCGAAATTGAAATCTAATGATGTATATGCAAGCACTCTAGCTGTTGTTAGACAATTAATCTAATTCTTTTTAATTATGAAAAGTGGAATTCCGTCTATTCAATTTAGATAATCAATACTCAAGAGACAAGAAAAAATTTTTCCCGGATTTTTTTCCCAGATTGTCGCAAAGGAAAGTTGCTATTATCTCTTTTAGAGTGTGTACATGCAGGAAGGTTGAAAATATATTGATCTTGATGTCTTGAGGGAATCTGACAGGGTATTATTAAGAATTGTGTTTTTTTTTAATTATGTACGACCAGGTCATGAAATTATGGCTGATAGAGGATTTAAGATTAGAGATTTGTTGTTTTAATTAAAATTAGAAAGGCATTCAAAGCTTGTAATTCTACCTTTTACCAAGAAATTTTATTCAAGTGTCTTTGAATAAAAATCATTTCAAACAATCAAAAACATTTCTATACTTACACTGTTGACATTTGGGATACTTAACGATGTCACTTTTAATTATTTGAATGCAGGAGCTTTTTCTCAGATTACCATGTAATTAGATATTAAGTCATCTAAAAATAATATAATAAGATTTACCGATAAAGAATAGCAGACTGAAACTCATAAAATACTCGTACATTTATAAATATGATTCAAGGGTAACTTGGTTCCGTTTCGTTTCGCTAAATACTAATATCCACATGGATATTGGTATTTAGCGGAACGGAACGGAACCAAAGAATGGTCAATGTTGGCAAAGCGAGATAACTCTCTTTACTTTGGACGTGTTTATAAACAAAACGATATTTCTTTAGCACTGTATCCAAGCATTTGGATCAAGTCATTTTACATCAATAATTAATACATATCAATCACTCAATACAGTTTACATAGCAACGACAGATGTCACACCAGATGAAAAACCCACACGACAAAATAATGTATACATGTATGCTGAGCATTTTACTGTCCTAAAGGTTGTTGTAACGCTAAGTACTTCATTCATCCAATATATTATGCATATAATAACATTTACATAATACCAAATATGGTATATAAAAATGCTGAGCAATTGAGGAAAAGATATTTGCGTTTTCATTTTTAACATCATCTAAATCCATATTTATCACACTTTTTTCACAATCAAACAATATCAAACCACACATTGAAAAAATTGTGTCTGCTGTGTATTGCACGCCGATTGCTTCAAAATTATTTTCTGCACAACGATCACGATTTTATACACGAGCTTGATGAAAAATATACACGAGTAAAATAAAAATGCACGTATCGGTAAAAATTGCACATAGTTTGAAAGATTTTAACACAAACATAACGAAAAATACACGAATCCAAATTTTTTACACGATTAAGGGGTATAAAATGCACAAACGTAAAATCAAAAACTGCACGAGCAGAGGAAACTAAAAATTACACAAACAATTTTACTGCGCATACAGCTGCGCATATCATTATTATGCATATAGAATATTCATTGTTTTCTGTACTCTTTTTCTTGAATGCTGGGTGTAATCGAGAGAAAATGGCGTTGACGATGATATGCATGTCCGTTTGCTTCTTTATTTCTTTGCTAAAACTCGATCCGATTTCTAGCTAATGCCAATCGAACGAATGAAATGTTTTCTTGTGAACTGTGTGAAAAAATTTAAAAGTTGTTCGGAGATATTATATTTTTCTTATATTGACCGAGATCCTAGCCAAAATATGGAGGTATTATATGATGCCGGACATAAATTGTGACAAGAAAGGAATTGCATGTTTGTGTTATAATGCGGGGAAAAAAGTACCATTGCATATGATGCACTCGACTCCGAACTAAAAGTAATACGCTCTATGGTCTTTTAAAATTCTCTAACTTATAGATACAACTTTAACGGAAAGTACTTGTATAAAATAAAATTAACACATGCGTAATAAAACAATTAATAACGTGGATTCTTCATGAAAATGATGGCAGAATTATTGCTGATTATAATCATTAAATTGTAGAATTCATTTTGGTACTTCTCATTTGTACTAATTATGAATTCATTTGGGCAGATTTTTTTTCATAGATTAAAAAGTGGGAATTACCTGACCTTAGATATATACAGTATGTTTTTAAAGTCAAACATAAAAAAAAAAAATTCTAATTATACATGTATCTTTACTTATAAAATATGAGAATATCAATTTTGGTTGGACATCTGTAGCCTACACTGTTATGAATTCCTTCCATGATATCACATATTTTCAGTCATAAACTACTCAATAAAAAAACAAGACATTCCTAAGGGTAAGCGTTACCCTCATTCGTAATGGCGATTACTCGATAAATGTTTTCACTTTTAATAAATAGGACCAGATAAAGGGAAAATATATATACTCTGTGTGCTTTAGTACATGCGGTTTTGTGTTTTGTTACTTAAAATTTGTCCAAATGAAATAACAAAACTCAAATGATCCTGGCACCGGTAAAACATATCATCAGTGGCGGATCTGGTTCGTGGATTGATAGAGTAGCAACATCTGAATCTATGTATTTATTAAAGTTTCAAATCGTTGGACCATAATGACACATCAGAAATTTTAAAACATAGTGAATTACTAAATACATCTACGTACAATGTTACAAATAAGAAAATGGGAAAGGATATTATAATAAATAGAAAGAACAAAGAATGTGTTGTATCACTCTTAAATAATGCAAATAAATCATGTTCTTTATGGAGCTCGAGGTTTGACAAATATTTTCCAAGACAACAATTTCTCTTTACATTTCGAATTCGTATGCATAAAATTTTAATTTTTTTCCGAACACGAAGTTTTTGTAATAGGCTAACACTTTTTTACCCAAATCTATAGTCATTATAAATAGAACATGACTGTATAATTATAAAATGAAAATAATCTTCAATAACATTCAAGGAACATATTTGATACAAGATTCACTTTTTAAAAGACTATTCATGTGCATATCTAACGTTTTTGAAAAATCAGATTATGAGTTAAAAAGCCTAATCTATGCAATTTGTATTTTGTACGAATACATGTACAAATAATTAAAAAGTTTGCTTTATAGCAATATTGTACATGTGTATCAATGGCATCAACCAGGTCTTGTTTTACTTCGAGCATGACTACGAATAAATATAAGAAAACATATGATGACCTCAAGAAATCTTTGTTTTATTACCGTGTGTTTATTATTGTCAAAATCTGCACATTGAAAATAAATGTGCATGTGTAGCCAAGTCCCAGCTAATTAAGTTCATCTTGTATGTCTTCTTGAATATGGTCTTACAATATCGTTACAGTTCAGTTGAATTGCAATCCTGATTTCGATAGACTATTTTATGTACCCTTAAATTCTTAGAAAATATTTCAGGCTGCCGTAGCATCAGGAGGGGTCTGCCCTCCCCATTTCTTGGAGTTTTTATGAAATCACCACACGCTGCACAAAAGTTAAGACTACATGTACTACATGTACCTTGTTACATACATATACCAAAAAGTGAGATATGCGTTTCAATATTAAAATTTAAGTTGCACAATTAATATTTGCTCGATTTTCTTTACTGTTGACTTCCAAAAAGTTTTCGGTCAAATTCCACAACCCAGATGATCGCAACATTGCTTCAAAAAAAAAATTATGAATTGCTAGTAATATAATCTTTAATCAAAAGGTATTATTGGTGTGTCAAATAGCTATAAATCGATTAGCGTACATGTGTCTTTCGTTCCAGAACCAGCAGGGAAGGATCTCTCTATGAAAAGGTCACGCATGCACATCCTTGATTATTACCAAAAGTACACACAGTAGGTGGTGGAGGAGAAGAGTTTGATTTGTTGTTAACTCTCCTGTATTATATCACATGTTTTTATTTATTTTTATTTGGGCCTATATGTCATTGTTTTAAACTTTCAAAAGAAATTGCTTTATAGAGGAATGACATACTTTTAAAAATCCAACAATTAAACACACAACTGGTAATATGCATCCCCCTTTTTTACGTTATCTATACAAGTATTCTGTGAAGAATGTTTTTTTTTTATTCGGGGTTGTTCATATACTACAAGTTTAAGATTGTGTGCCTGTCAATTTATCTACATGTATAATATACTTTGTACATATATTCTTGAGAGTCTAGCGGAATTTTAAAAGAATCTTTTTTAAAAAGATTACCAACACGTTACTCCTCCTTTTGTAAAAATTTTATAGTATGTTTCAAGCATCCAAACCACATTGAACTGTTCTCTAATGAATATTAATGAAATGTGCGCAATGAGGATGCGTAGCATATTATGTCGATGTTGTATTCTCACTCGTGCAGTTTTCGTTTTTACGTTTGTGTAATTTCCTCACTATATCGTATAAATATTTTGTTGATTGTGCAGTTTTTCTATAGTTTGTGTAAATTTCAATAGCTTCGTGTATATTTTCCTCACTTTGTGTAAGTTTTTACTTACTCGTGTAATTTTTGTTTTAGGTCGTGCAGAAAATAATTTTGAAGCAATCGGCGTGCCATAGCTGTGGTATTTTTTTTTAAATTTAATTTTATCTTTCTCTTCAATAGGAAACCTATGGTTTCGTTTCGTTCCGCAAAATACCAATACCCGTGTGGGTATTGGTAATTTGCGGAACGGAATGGAACAATATATGGCTATCGTGTATTTTCTTTTCTTTCTTTTTTACATAAAAAAATATAACTTTAAAACGGAATGTTTAATAAATATTAATTAACATTTATTACAAAATATATTCTCTTTATATATCCATGTTACTGAAGAAATTCATTTTCCTGCAGAGTATGATTTAAAAATAAAATCCTACGCGAAGCGTAATACGCCCTCTGGTGCGAGATTGTATAAATAATTGTATGCAAAATTATTGCTATCACAAACATTATATAACACAACAATCATGGGTAATTCGGAATATTCAAAATGACTGTATTACGCAAATTAGTTTACCTCATAGAATATTTCATTTTTAATGAAAAATATGACATTCATGTAACAACTTATTTCTTCATATATTTCATTTCATTGTGTTTCGTTTCGTTCCGCTAAATACTAATATCCACACAGATACTGGTATTTAGCGGAACGGAACGGAACGTATTTGAGTTTTCTTATCAACATCAAGACCAGTGTCGTAAATACATTACTATAATGACAAATAATCAAGCTTTATGAAAAGTCAAAAATCTAATAAACATTCTTGCTTGACCTGATTTTTTCGTCTTCAAAGATGGTTTCTAATCTTTCGCGTCTTTGTTATATACATGTATTTTCTTTTAATGCGGAATTTCCTTTGAATAACAACAGGGTGCTTGCATATGTATCATATTAACATTTCAATTTCACTGCGTTTCGTTCCGTTTCGCTAAATACTAATATCCACACAGATACTGGTATTTAGCGGAACGGAACGGAACCAGAGAATTTCGTAATGCTGGCAAAGCGGGACAACTCTATTTTCTATATTGACGTGTTGGTAAAAAATAAAATAGATGAATGATGTATCCAAGTTCTTGACGGAAAATTTGGATAGTTTTTTTTCTTTTTTTAAACATAAATAATAAATCAATAATAAATGCATATCAATCATTCAATACAGTTTACTTAGTAACTACATATGATGCAGCCTCTGAAAAACCAACACGACAAAATAATTATAAACTAGCTCTTACAGGCATTTTATTTCACAATTCTTTAATTGATACTGTAGAGAAATTTATGTTTAGCTATTAAAAAACATAATGTATCATAATAAAGTAGCATTTTATTTTCATTTCTAATCCCCCCCACAAGGTACCCCACAACTGGTTCCGTTCCGTTCCGTTTCGTTCCGCAAAGTACCAGTAGCCGAATAAAAAAAAAGCTAATTTCAGTGATTTTTTTTAAAAATCCGTATATTTAGCCAGATATAAAAACACACACAATACACCATCCTGAAACCAGGGACGCATATTAGTCTTGTCTCATTGTCCCTTGCACTTCGTTATTACTGGGGTCTCCTGCTGAAATCGAGCTCTGACTGTACCTATTATCCGGAAATCAGAAGGTTGTCTAGTAAGGTTTTTCACGTTATCGTTGACTCGATGTTTCCAGTTTACAGAAAAACGCGGGGACGGCAAAGAAAAGTGATCGTATGCGTTGATGCATAGTTTTATGAGTATTTCACTTGAGTTAAGCATATTTAACACTGTAAGATCATCTTATTAGATTACTGGAATAACTAGAATATTGACATCACGGTCAAAACATTTTGGTTCATTGTGTTTTGGGGGATCACTTGAGCTCGTGTAGGCATGCTGATGGAAATTGTTGACAGAAAAGAAATATTAATTAAAAAATACGTTCCTGGTTGTATTATATGACATATTCATAGAATAAATGATGGTAACAAGAAATCTTGTACTTCAGAGATTTTGCACAACCATAGGGGTTGGGTTTCAGGTGGTTTATTGTTCAGGTCTGGTACAATCACTATTTAGCTACTGAATCAAACTTTTTTCTTAAATTAGCATATTCCTCAGGATGTGCAGAAAATTGCACTTTGATGCAGTGATAAATTTTCAACTTTAAGCTCATCTGAAAACAATTCATGAAAAAATCACTCTTGGAGATGTGTCTTTTTCTGTGCATTTTCAATCAAAGTTTTACAAGTTTTGGGGCTATATACAACAGTTAATTTCTGACCAAACAGTTACTTCTTGAATGAAATAACAAAGAAAACCAGTTCTGGTTAACATGAGCACAATTGAGAAGCAATCATACTTATCCATGCCTCATCGCACACAAGGTGGTGTACAGTTACTCAAACAATGGAAATGCATCTTTTCCTCAAAAGTGTTCAAACGCAGCAATGTTAAAACTATCTCTGCATTGGATTGCTTTTTAAATAATCCCTAGTATAAAATTTATATTAGTAGTCATTTATTTGCGATTTTTTGTCTTTTTAAAATAAAAAGCAAAATTGTGAAAAGTTGCCTTGAAATAGCTAAATAAAGCTACCTGAGGTAGGTAAATAAAGCTATGGTAGGTAATTTTAGCTACGTAGCTAAATGTACTGGACCGGTTGTTCATCTGTGTCTGTCTTGTGACACGATTGCAGTGTTTTTCTTTGAAGTTTGCTGTTCTGTATTAGCAATACAGAACGAGAGCACAGTGGGCGGAGCTACTTTCCGTTCTGTATTAGCCCTGTATACTGTCTTGTATTAGCCAACTGTTCTGTATCTAAAATACAGCACGGTCTAAAAATAAATCTGATTCAATTTATCAAAAGTACGTACAAATAGTAAATGCTGATTTTTTTCCGATCATAAATTTTGAAGAAATATTTCCTTAGGAATGTAAAATGTCAAAATGTCTCAATCACTTTAAAAAAATTATTCCACACAGAATCTACAAGTTATTTCAATCCAAACGAAAAGGAATATTTGCAATTATGGAAAACATCCTATGTTGGATAAATTCCTGAAAACCTGTTTGCTTTCCCTGCTTTTTGTGTCCCCTTCAAAATAGTAAAGCCAATGGGTTCGCGGATGCAGCATACATTACGTGAAATTCGCACTCCCCTCCCCCCATTTTCCACTCTTCTCGTACAAACTCAAGTCCATTTTTCAGGGTTTTTTAAAAAAAAATTCATCTTAAATCCTTATCGCTGATGACTGCCACACATCTCTTTCACTTCGTTTTTTATGTCGCATTTCATTAAGAAAATAAAAATCCGTAACTTCGATCAAAGTCCATCGAAAAACTGTCTGTATCACCTGTATGTGTATCTAGTTTAACTGAGATTTTAAGACCCCTGAAATAAATTAGGATCAATCTCCATCTACAACAAGGTTAAATCGTCCACCATATCAATTAAGACTAACTTCAAGTCTGTTACGTCTACCTCGTTGTCAAAACTAATCTGACTAAATCTTACGTTGTCCGTGGAAATATATATACTGCGGATGTATACTCCCCGTCAAGGCCTCATCTACAGAGAGAACAAACGAACTCTGGCGGAAGTTTGGATGCTGCACAGCTATGAAGTGGGCAGTGCTTTTTTTTGATTGATCGTGTCACAAATCATTTAGAGAACTCGACAGGTTCTGTATTGTAGATACAATTTGGGGATGGAGACTTGTGCTACGCACTCGTCCACCCCAAATTTGTATCTACGATACAGTATCTGTCTCGTTCTCTAAATAATACTTACACAATAATATACATGTGAATCAAAACCGAAAACCACCCAAATTAGCAGTTTTTAATATTTTTATGTACATTAAACAAGTCCAGCGCAATCTCTTAATTTGGCTATATAGCTTGAATTGGTGATAAAGCTTTATTAAGCTATTTAGAATTGCTTTATAAAGATATATGTACCGTATATACTCGCCTATAAGTCGTTTTTTTGGGAGTTAAACTTTGGTCCAAAACTCTATATCCGACTTATACGCGAGTTATAAAAAGACTGGTATTTTAGCAGGTCAATCCCTCTAATTCAAACTTAAGAAATACAACCGACTTATAGGCGGACCGACTTATAGGCGAGTATATACGGTATGCATTTTTTTCACAAATTAAAATGATTTTGTAAGAAATAGACAAGAAGTTGCCAGTATGTGATTATTCATATATGTATTATGAGTGATCAAAAAAAACAACTCAAAGATGGCTTTAACATTGCAGCTTTTGAAGACTTTTAAGCAAAAGATGTATTTCCATTGTTTGGATACCTATACTGTACACTACCTTGTGTGCATTGAGGTATCGATAAGTATGATTGCCTCACATTGTGCTGAATTATTGCTAAGCAATTATTTTGTTGACCATAATTAAATTTCTTTATAATTTCATTCTAAATGTAAATGAATGGTCACAAATCAATTGCTTTTAATATTTAGCCCTAAAACTTTTAGAACTTTGAGTGCGAAGTCTCTGAGGAGACATAATTTTATGAGCAATTTATACATTCACTGTTTTCAGAACTGTTCAAAGATGAAAACGTCACTGCACCAAAGTGCATCATTTTGTAGATGCTTACAAATAAGACATTAAAGAAAAAGTGTGATAAAATAGCTAAATCAAACTATTCTGAATAACTTAACAAAGCTGTATAACTAATTCAAGCTATATAGCTTAATGAAGAGTGGTGTTGGACCTGTTTAAAAAAGTTCTTTTTTTATGTACATAGAAATGCAATGTTTTTTTAAAATGCTTATATCAACATTTTTTGGTTTTAGTTTTAATCATACTTAGACAGACTTAGGTAAACACACAATACACTAAATACACCATCCTGAAACCTAGCCTCTGTGGGAAAACCCCATTGCTTAATACAGTAAAACACACTTATAACGAAGTGCTAGGGAGGGGCGATTTTGCTTCATTATAAACATAATTTGTTATATCCGTTAGCTTCACAATATGTTTAAAACCCACGGAGAATGAAAATCACCTTGCTATAAGCGTCAATTCTTTATAAGCGTATTCGCTATAAACGTGTTTTATTGTATTTGGGTAAATGTACTCTAGGAAAAGTTGTTCTAAAGAGGGTTAAGTACAGCTTTTCTGGAAAAAAAAACTTGCAACTTACCAGTACACATGCTTTTTTGTGACATTCTCAATAATTTGTTATTAACTGGATGAAGGAATTCTTCAGTATAACTTAATTTTCTTGGGTTTGTTTGAATGTAATGCTAAAATATTTTGAATTGATTAGATTTACAAATATTCAAAGAGGCAAAATTAATTTTTCATGATTCTTACATTTCAGAGAAGCTACCTTCAACATGGGACTTTGGAGGTCCGTTAGAAAACTAGACAAGACTGTTCTGGGCCAAAGGTTAAGGAGTTTGAACATTAACTTCCAGAGATCAAAACATGTTGTATCTTCACAAGAGTGTCTGACATATTCCAGACTCTCCATTATCCTCCAAAGAAAATACCGAGTGG